>NC_142935.1:600614-708114 GCF_046866305.1 Octopus bimaculoides | reverse complement strand
GCATGAGAGTTGAGAGTTTTGTTAGGTTTTAAAAAAGGGTTAAAAGTTTGTGTTAAGCAGGAAATGTGGTGTCAAAACAGGAAGTGTGTGTAAGGGGAGACAAGTGTTTTTAGTTAGAGTTATGAGCTCTTTTTTTCAAAATTAACACTATATGAAACCTCACGTCAGAAATTTGGACACCTTTTCCACATCTTTTTAATGGATAACTGGAAAAGATATTTGGATGATTGTTTCATCATATGGAATGAACCCTATGAAAAACTTCTAGAATTCAAATCCATTCTTAATAACATACATCCCAACATTCAATTCACTATGGAATTCAGCAAACATCATCTCCCTTTTCTTGATCTCTTAATCATAAAAACACCTAATAACCAAATCACAACCGACATCTACCACAAACCTACAGACTCACAACAATACCTCCTTTTTAGCTCATGCCACCCAAAACACATCAAGATAAATATCCCCTTTAATTTAGCTAAAAGAATTTGCACCATTGTCTCTGACCCTACCACTCGAGAAATAAGCTTACAAGATCTCAAAAAAACACTGTTACAACGCCAATATCCCTCCACACTCATAGATCTTGGAATAAAACGTGCCAAGGAACTTGACAAAAACACACTAAAAACCAACCAACATAATAACACACCCAACCCCAAAATACTTCCATACATCTCCACCCATAACCCCAATAACATCGAAGCATTGACCACAATTAAACAAAACCTCCCCTTACTCACCACAGACCCGAAAATGAACAATATCATTAATACACACAAAGTCCTTAAATGCAAAAGGCAACACAAATCTTTGAAAACATTATTAACCAATTCCAAACTACATACACCACTTCCACCCCCATCAGTTAAAAATGTGCACGCCCTAATTGTGGCACCTGCCCTCACCTACTTGAAGGCTCTGAATTTACCTTCAAACGAGGAACAAAGTTTAAAATTAAAACCAATTTCTCTTGTTCCTCGAGTAACCTCATTTATGTCCTTACTTGCGCAGGTTGCCAAAACTTCTATATCGGACAGACGAGCCTCCCATTACGTAGAAGAGTAGCTGTCCATAAGGAACAAATAAACCTCCCTCAATACCGCCAAATTCCACTCAGTGGCCACATAGACTCTTGCGCCAGAAACAAAAACCCTAAATTCATTATATTCCCTTTCTATCAATGTAAAGACAGAATCTCCACACAAGAAAGAATCAACAAGGAGAATCTTTTCATAGAGAAATTCCAACCATTTCTTAACACACACACCCCTCAGTGACCTTATTTCTCTATGAACAGACACAAACTTCCTGTTTGGAAAAAAAGAGCTCATAACTCTAACTAAAAACACTTGTCTCCCCTTACACACACTTCCTGTTTTGACACCACATTTCCTGCTTAACACAAACTTTTAACCCTTTTTTTAAACCTAACAAAACTCTCAACTCTCATGCATCCTTATTTTTCCTACCAATTTATACATGAACTACTATTGAACTACAAAAGCTCAAAGACAATATAATGTATGGGTATATTTATTTTTTTTATATATTATTGTTTTATATATTATTTTCTTCATTTTGTACTTTTTTGTACTTCTTTGTAAAAAAACATTTTCATTCTCCTTCTTGATAATTTGCTTCATCGCAATGAAAACCGGTTAGAAAAAATCTTCATTAAATTATGCTCCCAGTTCAGCATTCTGGCTTTTTTACATTTTCCTATATATTTATATATATGGATATATATATATATATATATATATATATATATATATATATATATATATATATATATATATATATATATATATATATATATATATATATATATATATATATATATATATGGATATATATATATATGGATATATATATATATGGATATGTATATATATATATATATATATATATATATATATATATATATATATATATATATATATATATATGGATAGATATATATATTTATGGATATGTATATATATATATATATATATATATATATATATATATATATATATATATATATATATATATGGATATATATATGGATATGTATATATATATATATATATATATATATATATATATATATATATATATATATATATATATATATATATATATATATATATACATATATATATATATATATATATATATATATATATATATATATATATATATATATATATATATATATGGATATATATATATATGGATATGTATATATATATATATATATATATATATATATATATATATATATATATATATATGGATATATATATGGATATGTATATATATATATATATATATATATATATATCCATATATATAAATATATCCATATATATATATATATATATATATATATATATATATATATATATATATATATATACATATATATATATATATATATATGGCTGTACAGCCTTTTTGCTTGTTTGTTTATTCACCATTTCGTTTTCCAGTCTTGTTTTCCGTACGCCACTACCCTCCACGAAAATAGTTTAATTTGTGTTCGTGGGAAGAACCATTTCAACGATGCGTACTGCCTTAATTCTTCGAAACGCCTGTGTTTTAATGGTGGCAGCTGATGAAGGAGATGTTTCTATGTGGCTTGTTTGTTTGTTGTACCATGTTTATCATTTTGTCCATGTTCTTTTGCCACGTCAGATGAAGGTATGTACATACATGTATATATATATGCATATACTCATATATTGTTTATATATATATGGATATATATATATATATATATATATGGATATCTATCTATATATATATGGATATCTGGATCTTTTTTAAAACGGGGCCACATTTTTCATTAACGAAACACTTTGAAACTTGGAACACTGGTAGAATGTGTCATATAAAACATCTTTTTCTCTTAGTCTTCTTAAAAAAAAAAGAAATCCATAAATTATTCCATGTTAAAGTTGTCGTATTTCTGTAATTTCAACCAATCACTGACGTCCATTCAGCCGATATACATTAAGCGCCGACTACATAAACAAACGATTCTGAAACAATTAACCCTAACCCTAACCCTAACTCTAACCCTAACCCTAACCGTAGGGTTAGGGTTAGGGTTAGGGTTAAAGCAAATTTAAAGTGAAAAAACAAATAAAACGAAGAATCATTTGTTTATGTAGTCAGCACTTAATGTATATCGGCTGAATGGACGTCAGTGATTGGTTGAAATTATCGAAAGAAGACAATTTTTTACATGAAATAAATTCGAATACAAAAATATTTTTCTGTTCTATAACACAAAATAGATAAGTATACGAAGTTTGAAAGTCTTTCGGTACCAAAAACACTACGTAAAACATTAATGAAAAATGTGGCCCCCGTTTTAAAAAAGATCCGGATATCTATATATCTATATATATATATATCTATATATATATATATATATATATCTCATTCCAGGGTGAAAAACTAGAGGTAGTTGATAGCTTCCGCTATCTCGGCAACCAAGTTAGTAGTGGGGGTTGGTGCGCTGAAAGTGTAGCTGCTAGAATAAGAATAGCCTGGGCAAAGTTTAGAGAGCTCTTACCCCTGCTGGCGACAAAGGGACTCTCACTCAGAGTAAAAGGCAGACTGTATGACGCATGCGTACGAACAGTCATGCTACATGGCAGTGAAACATGGGCTGTAACTGCTGAGGACATACGTAAGCTCGCAAGGAATGAAGCCAGTATGCTCCGTTGGATGTGTAATGTCAATGTGAATACCCGTCAGAGTGTAAGTATCTTGAGAGAAAAGCTGAACATTAGAAGCATCAGTTGTGGTGTGCAAGAGAGTCGATTACGCTGGTATGGACATGTGGTGAGAATGGATGAGGATAGCTGCGTGAAAATGTGCCACACCCTAACAGTTGAGGGAACCCGTGGAAGAGGTAGGCCCAGGAAGACCTGGGCTGAGGTGGTGAGGCAAGACCTTCGTACATTGGGCCTCACCGAGGCGATGACTACTGACCGAGACCTTTGGAAATGTGCTGTGCGTGAGAAGACCCGGCAAGCCAAGCAAGATCGTTGCCAGTGCCCCTGGACTGGCTCTTGTGCGGGTGGCACATGAGATGCACCATTTTGAGCGTGGCCGTTGCCAGTACCGCCTGACTGGCTCCCGTAGGATTTTCGAGTGAGATCGTTGCCAGTGCCCCTGGACTGGCTCTTGTGCGGGTGGCACATGAGATGCACCATTTTGAGCGTGGCCGTTGCCAGTACCGCCTGACTGGCTCCCGTAGGATTTTCGAGTGAGATCGTTGCCAGTGCCCCTGGACTGGCTTGTGCGGGTGGCACATAAAAGACACCATTTCGAGCGTGGCCGTTTTCGTGCGGGTGACACGTAAAGCACCCACTACACTCTCTGAGTGGTTGGCGTTAGGAAGGGCATCCAGCTGTAGAAACTCTGCCAAATTAGATTGGAGCCTGGTGTTGCCATCCGGTTTCACCAGTCCTCAGTCAAATCGTCCAACCCATGCTAGCATGGAAAGCGAACGTTAAACGATGATGATGATGAAATATGATTGTGGCACGTAAAATACACCATTTTGAGCGTGGTCGTTGCCAGTACCACCTGATTGGCCTTCATGCCGGTGGCACGTAAAAGCACCCACTACACTCTCGGAGTGGTTGGCATTAGGAAGGGCATCCATCTGTAGAAAATCTGCCAAATCAGATTGAAGTCTGGTGTAGCCATCTGGTTCCACCAGTCCTCAGTCAAATCATCCAACCCATGCTAGCATGGAAAGCGGACGTTAAGCGATGATGATGATGATGATGATGATATATATATATATAATGGAAGAATAATTGTGTAGAATATACATGTATATTTTGCTTGGTAGAGGCTGGGGGTCATCTCAGGTTAGTGGTCTCAGAGAGGTCATCATGCATAGAGCCAACCGGGTCCACTGATGCCTTCCATCCCTGACAACCGTGTACTAGCACCAACTAATGCAGGGTTTGCAATGGGACCCCTTCCAGCCTGTAGCAGTTGTGTCAAATGAGAGCAAGGACCTGGTAGACTCCCTGCCAGGAAGAAGAAGACAGTGTGTCGGTGTCTGTTTATATCTACACATATTTGTATGTGTGTGTGTGTGTGTGTACATATCTATGTGTTGTATCTCTGTATTCATAATAATATCATTGTTGCTGTTCCATTGCTAGGTGAGGGCCACCGAGCTGTGTGTTCTGTACGAGAAGGAGAAACTCCACTCCTACCAACCTCCACGGTCTTGGAGTGAAGCAGCCATTGTGGAGAATAACGTGAGAGGTAGGTATAGGGTCTGATCCAGTCAGATATTTCATCAAAGACGTTCCAGCTGTGACCATCCCATCTTTTATTCAGGCATAGTGCATCTAGGACTACACTATCTAATGTTTAATATAGTAGTTAGTATAAGTGGCTATTGTTGTTGTTGTTTAGTCCTCGGTGATGATTGTGATTTGGCAGAATTGTTTTTTCAGCTCTTTATGTTCTGAGTTCAAATCCTGCAAAGGTCGACTTTGCCTTTCACCCTTTCAGGGTCGATAAAATAAAAGACCAGTCAAGAACTGGGTTCGCTATAATCAAGTCATCCCCCCCATCTTCCATAAGCTGCCCTTGTAAGTAAAATGGGAAAATATTATTATTGTTATTATTATTAAGGTGGCAACATCATTAGCATGATGTACGAAATGCTTTGCGGTATTTTGTCCATCGCAACACATTCTGAGTTCAAATTCTGCTGAGGTCGACTTTGTCTTTCATCCTTTCGGGATTGATGAATTAAGTACCAGTAATACACTGGGTCAGTGTAATTGACTAGTCCCCTGCCCCAAAATTTCAGGCCTTGTGTCTTTAGTAATAAGGATTATTATTATTATTATTATCGTTATTATTCAGCTCACAACTTACATTTTGTACAGCGATTGGTACCAAGAATCCCCTAAAAAATCTCCCTCGCTTTCACCATTATATTATTATTATTATTATTATTGTTTTTCTTATTTCTGTCCACAGAGAGCTGCAACCTGGAATCTACATTTTATCGATCCATTGACGTCCGCAGCAAAGACCTACGGGAGACTCTGCTGTCTGCTAGTAAATCTCTACACCAAGGCAAGCCCTCAGGCTGGGATTCCAACCATGATGACCACCACCAATTGGCTGAAACTGTAAAGGCTTCGATTGGTGCCGAACGTACAAAGAGTGATGGGTTTGAGTCTTTCTTAATGCAGTCGGTGGTGGCAGGTGACCTGCAGTATGAGGACGACACATGGCAAGAGGTGAGAGACGGGTACTCTGAGTTCTACCCTAGGGGTGTCAGCAGTGCTGCTTTTGATGATGAAGAGGAGGAGGGGAAAATTCTGAAGAAGAAGGATCGCAATGTTAAGCTTGGCTGTGGCTCCTTAGAACCACATGCATCAAAGTTGTCTCCCAACCCCATTTCTTATCCTGGGGACTTCAGTGTCCCCGAGGTCAGAGACAAGTTGTCCCTTGAAGATCGACTGTCGATCCTTAGGGACCAGATTGACTACAACAAGAGAACAGACACAATTATGGAGTGTTTGCTGCAGTCATTCTTGATTGACGATTCATTGGACCATGACGATGGTGTACTCTTCACAGAGGATTGTGGGTAATAATTCGAGATTGTAAACAATAACTGGGTGTTGTGGGTAATAAACAGGGCCACGAATTAGCTGGAGTGTTTTAAAGTCTTCAGAAAATTCAAATTCTAGGTTCAAATCCCACTGGGGTCGAGTTTGCCTTTCATCTTTATGGGGTTGATAAAATAAAAATGTACATGTCATGTTCGGGGGTTGATTTCATCCCTTGATTGCTGACAGCTGCCCCAACCTCTTTGTCGCACAAATCTCCAGCCTTGTGCTTATGGTATAAACTAATTTTATAATTGCTGCTCTTCAGGCAAAATTTTCAACCATTATTATTATTATTATTATAATGAAGGCAGAAACATTCATCCACTGGATGAAATGCTTCATGTTCTGAGTTCAAATGCCACCAGGGTCAACTTTGCCTTTCATCCTTTCATGGTCAATAAATTAAATACCAATAAAATACTGGGGCCACTGTAATTGACACATCCCCTCCCCTCAAATTTGAGGATCGTGCCATCAGTAGAAAGGAGTTTATTATTATTATTATTATTCAGTTCACAACTTACATTTTGTACAGTGATTGGTACCAAGAATTCCCTAAAGGATCTCCCTCCCTTTCACCAGCCCCCAAATCCATGGTCTTGGACTAATGTAAACAAACATCATCATCATCGTCATCATCATCTTTGTATAGATAATAAAATCCAGTTTGTTTTTGAAAAAAATTAAATTTGAATAAACCTTTTTTTCTATGAAAATAAAAACAATATTTTTCTAAAAGACGCAACAATGTCACTTGCTCTGAATATATATATACACACACACACACACACAAATATATATATATATATATATATATATATATATATATATACACTCACACACACACACACATATACACACACACACACACACACACACATATATATATATATATATATATATATATATACACACACACATGTATGTATATATATATAATGTAGATACCAGTTCATTGCACGAGCATTTAAATCTCATTGGGGAACTAATCTGAAAAAAATAAAGACTGTGTATAAATGGATCCTCATTTGCTGCCATTTGGTGAATTGTTTCCACCTTTAATAAAATAATATATATACATATATATACAGAGTGTCCTGATATTAAAGCAACCAAAGTTTCGGTATTTAATAACTAGCAATGAATGTGATAAGATATTAAAATGATACGACATTATAAAAACTTTGTTTGTCTTCTTTTTGTTTCAGCCAAAATAAATTCAGATTTATGACTTAAATAATGACTATAGACCAAAATACAATCGTAACCCTCAACAAAGGAGGCGAAAGTAATAAAGCTATATCAAAAATCCTTAATAGTAACCAAAAATCAGCCTCAAAAATTGTAAAGAAATTTCTAGAGACTGCTTCCAATGCAGATCGACCTGGACATGGCCAAAGAAGTGTGAAGACTCCCTCAGTTATGACCCTTTATTTTTTCCAAGATCTCTAATTGGTGGATGGGAGGAAGATATCTCCCAAACAGGAGGCCTAACAGGAATGCATACAACAGATCAATCCTCTCTTAAAAGGATCCCAAATGTCAGGTGATGATTTTAGAATAGGGTGGATGAGGATTAAGTCTATCACCCAAGATATTTCCAGCTATATTATGTGGTTTACTCTTGAAATCATTGAGCTGTGACCATGCTGCGGTTTTGCTTTGGTGGGTTTAATCAATCATATAAACCCCAACACTTACTTTTAAGTCCGTCATACATTCCTAATCTAAATATTTGTGGAACAGCAAGGTTAGGAAACCTACTGAAGATTTTAATTAATCAGTAAGTACTGAGGAAATTACAGCATCTTTCAATGATGGAAAGTATTTGAGTGTGAATGTATCATCATCATCATCATCATTTAACGTCCGCTTTCCATGCTAGCATGGGTTGGACGATTTGACTGAGGACTGGTGAAACCGGATGGCAACACCAGGCTCCAATCTAATTTGGTAGAGTTTCTACAGCTGGATGACCATCGTAACGCCAACCACTCAGAAAGTGTAGTGGGTGCTTTTACGGAGGACAGAAGAACATGTCTGGCGCCCAAAGAACGTGCCCGGAGCAGCAACTACATGCCTCGAGCAGTATGTACGTGTCTGGGGCCGTAAGTACGTGCGTGGGGCCGTAATTATGTGCCTAAGGCCGCAAGAACGTGCCCAGCAATGCAAGAACGTGCCTTGCGTTGCAAGACATTCCTAGAGCCACAAGAACGCGCCTGGGGCCGCATGAAGGTACCTGGCGCCGCAAGAACGTGTTCGGGGCAGTAACTACGTGCCTAGGGCCGCTAGTAATTGCCTGGGGCTATATGCAGGTTCTTTTGGGCCGTAATTACGAGCCCGGAACCGTAAGTATGTACCTGGGGTCGCAAATATGTGCCCGGGGCTGTAAGTATGTGCTCAGGGCCGTAAGTACGTGCCCAGCGCCGCAAGAACGTGCCTGGCGCCGCAAGAACGTGCCTAGGGGCACAAGAACATGTCTAGGGCTGCTGCCAGAAGCTGCTTAGAGACGCAAGAACGTGATCGGGGCAGTCACTACCTGGGGCCGCAAGTAAGTTACTGTGGCCGTCTGTACGTGCCTGGGGCCGTAAGTACGAATCCGGGGCTGTAAGTACGTGTCCGGCACCGCAAGAACGTGCCCGAAGCCGCAAGACCGTGCCCGGCGTAGCAAGAACGTTCTTGCGGCTCTATGCACGCTCTTGTGGTGCCAGGCACGTTCTTGCGACGCCAGGTACGTTCTTGCGGGCCCCAGGCCCGTTCTTTCGGAACCAGGCACGTTCTTTTGGCGCAGGACAGACGTACGTACATACGGCCCCTGTCACTTACTTGCGGCCCCAGGTAGTTACTGCTGCGATCACGTTCTTGCATCCCCAGGCACGTTCTTGTTACCCTGTGCACGTTCTTGCGGTTCCAGGCACGTTTTAACGGCGCTGGGCATGTTCCATCGGCGCCGGGTACATATTAACGTTCCCGAGCGTGTTTCTGCCGCACCAGTCACGTACTTGCGGATCCGGGCTCGTTCGTGCGGCCCCAAGCACGTACTTATGGCCCCAGGCACGTACATACGGCCCTAAGCACGTATTTGCGGAGCCAGGCACGTTCTTGCAGCCCTAGACACGTTCGTGTCCGGCGAGGCAAAAACGTGCCCGGCGTCGCAAGAACGTACCTGGTGTTGCAAAACCGTGCCTGGCCCCACATTGCCCGATGCCGCAAGAAAGTGCTCGGCGCCGCAAGAACGTGCCTGGCGACGCAAGGTCGTGCCCGATACCGAAAGAACGTGCACCCTACTGGCTATGCAAGCAGGGTAATGTCTGTTCTCCCCGATCAGAAAGATAGTCCATTGCTGGGAAATCTATTTACAATTGAGTGGACTGCAGCAATATGAAATGAGGTGTTTTGCTGAAGAATACAATGTACTGCTCAGTATGGGAATTGAACCCACAATCTAGCCACTGTGAGTGCAACACCCTAACCGCTAGATCACACGCCTTCACACACACACATGTATACATATGCATATATATAGAAGTATATATGTATGCATATGCATGTATGGCAATCATTTTTATGTCTGTTTTCCATGCTAGCATGGGTTAGATGTATATATATTTGATGAATCTTATTTACGTCTGGATCCCATTCATGTCTTAACCCTTACCTATTGCTCAAATAAGGGATCTCTTATTCCAATGGTTTATTCATTAACAGGGGAAATGCTAACAATCTAATCGCTCATAGCTAAAAAAATTGTCCGAGACAGCAAAGGTAAACACATGAAGTATTGAGTAGAAGCTGAAATTAAGGCGAAGGTGTAAGAATGTTTTGGTTCTGTCTGGAGTCCGTCCGGACGGAAGCGCAGATGGGAGCATGCGCAATGGTGAGCGGAAGAGGTCAGAGGGCAACTGGATGTCATGTTTACAACGAAGAGAAGAAAACCTTCCCTCCAGATTGTTGACAAGTAAGAAGAAAAGCTCATTTCTCCTTGTTTTTTTTAATGTCAACCCTCCTGTTCCTTAATTTCCCCTTCATACCACAACACACACGCTTTTGTGAGAAGCAGAGGAATATTTATAATCCGTAAATAACTTATACTGAAAAAAAGAAGAACCAAAACAAAACAAGAATACATTCTGGCATTTTAAATGAAGATTTCCAAGAGTCTCTTCTTCACAGTTCATTTAATCTACCAAAACCTCGCCCTTGCCTCAGCTTCCTATCATCTTTTGATTTGTTTTATTTCTTTCATCATTTTTCAACGACGACTTCGGGTATTTTCTGTACCCGAAATGGGAGAAGAAGAAGAAGAAGAAATCTAATGGATTGTGTTTGCTTGATTGTTTCTGTCTGTTTTTATGTATCTATGCGTTATAGATATAACGAAATCATGCCAGCAATGTCTCATTTTAAACTAGAAGAAGAAAAAAAAGCCTTACAGATTTATTCTCACCTGCTTCAGGTGTGTATGTAAAATGCAGAAAACAGAATCGAAGTTTTATGCATCAGATGCGTCTATTTTTAACGCATCTGTTCGAGTTTAGTTGATACAACAGAGACAATGCTTTTATGAATTTCATAAAATGAGACACCCAACCCTTTAATTTCTTCTGACTCTCCTCCCATTTCGTTAAATCTCACTTGACGCAGAAATACCCGAAGTCATCCGGTTATATTTTGTTTGCAACGTCCTGTACCCAGATATGCATCTATATATATATACAGGTACGTGAAGGTATGTACATACATGTACATATATAGATGTAAAAATTTACATTTCCTTCTCCAAGCCTAGATTCGAAACCGAATCTATGAATTAGCGGTCGCCCAAACACGACAATCAACAGGCGCGAAAAACAGGTTTTCTTTGTCCTGTCAAAAAGTGATCGATCATCTCCCTTTGACCTTCGACCTTAGAATGTCAGGCGAAGTTCAACTGGTCAGCATCTGACCTATTTAGGTACAAACTCTGCTGCAGTATGTCCTTCTAGCTGCCACGATTCTTATAAATAGAGTGGTCAGCAAGACGTCAGGACACACAGGGACAGACAGACAGGGAGACTGCTACTATGAGACCTCTGCTAATGTGAGACAGAGATTTTCCTCCGGCCAAGCAAGATGAGAGAACGAAAACACACACACACACACACGAACATATCCTGGTTCCATCATTTGTCTAGCAACTTGAAGCAAGTTGTTAAAATTGAATGTAATGGCTACTAATATTTATTAACTCCAGCTAATAAAAATGTTATAATTGAATCAGTTACCACTTTGTCATTTCTCAGGCAAACACATGCCTATCGCACCGACACTCAACAAAAACACACTACATTCTGGTGACTCCACTACATTTTGGTGACCCCGTCAAAGAATTCCGGCCTTCCCTGGAACCAGCTTCTACGAAGAATAACAGCCTGCACATCATCTGTCAACAAACCAACTGTGAATTTCTGCGAACACCATGGCTCTTCCAGAACCGAATCCAGCATTACCTTCCGACACGACAATTCAAGCGGCGATTACGTGGAAAATTCCCCCATTCTGGACGCACGACCCTGCATTATGGTTTCACCACATAGAAGCCCAGTTTTCTTCTCACCGAATACTGAGCGATGCGTCTCGACTGTCGCATGTAATCGGTTCTCTTTCACCAGAGATCATGAACGTCGTCCGTGATCTCGTCATGGCTCCACACGGTTCTGTGTCGTACGACACCTTTAAAACGACACTTATTAACAGAACTTCCGAGTCCCAACGAAAGCGACTTCACCAACTTCTGACATCCGAAGAATTGGGCGACAGAACGCCTTCCCAGTTTCTAAGAAGAATGAAGCAGCTTCTTGGAGATGAGAGCCTCCCCGACAGAGTGTTCAAGCAGCTTTTTCTCCAGCGTCTACCCTCCAACACACAGGTGGTTGTCGCTTCCACACGAGAATCCACATCCATTGAGGAACTGGCAGAGCTAGCGGACAAAATAGCTGAGGTACCACATAGGTTTTCCACGGTATCGACGGTGACGCCAGCCGCTCCCACTACCAATCCTTTCCTTGCGCCGACCAGTTCTTCCGAAATTGCGGACTTGCGTTCATTAATGACGCAGCAAGCCGCACAAATACAGACCCTCACAACCCAAATACAGGCCCTATCGCTTGGAAACCGGCGCCGAAGCAGCAGCCGACCGCATCGATATGGTAGACGATCCCGCAGTCCCAGTGCTACCCGCAACTCACCCGACACGTGCTGGTACCACCGAAAATTCGGTACACAGGCGCAGAAATGCACCATACCATGCTCATTCGCATCACCCAGTTCGGGAAACGGTACAGCCGGGAACTGAATGCGACGGACGTTCCTGGTTCGCACCCACAAAGTCGCCTGTTTTTCGTTTGCGATCGGGTAACAGGCACACGTTTCCTAGTTGACACCGGCGCGGAAGTCAGCGTAATCCCCGTGTCCAGCATTTCAGGAAAACGAACGGAGACACCAGTCTGTCTTCAGGCAGTCAATCACTCGCCAATCCAACAGTTAGGGAACAGTCCCTAACACTGAACTTGGGACTACGCCGCACATTCCAGTGGGTATTTGTCATCGCAAAACTGCCGACCCCTATCTTAGGAGCCGATTTCCTCCATCATTTCGGTCTCCTAGTAGACATACAAAACAGACGACTTGTCGACAGCACCACACAGCTTACTGTGCGCGGTATAGCCGCTCGTATGGCCACAGTCAGCCCAACCATATTGCTTTCAACAACGACTCGTCACAGTACCATCCTGAAACAGTACCCGGACGTCGCTCGACCAGTTTTCCACAACCAGCCGATCAAGCACGATATCACCCACCACATCAAGACCAGCGGTCCACCTGTTGCTGCACGACCCAGAAGGTTACCACCTGATCGCCTCAAAGCCGTCAAACGGGAATTCCAACACATGCTCGACCTTGGAATCATCCGCCCGTCCAGCAGCAACTGGTCCTCGCCGATACACTGCGTCCCAAAAAAATCATCGACCGACTGGCGAGTTTGCGGTGATTATCGGTCACTAAACAAAAGTACCGTCAGTGATGCTTACCCAGTCCCTTATCTGCAGGATTTTTCTAGCTCGCTGCATGGCGCTCGCATTTTTTCCAAAATCGACCTTGTGCGAGCGTACAACCAAATACCGGTTGAACCCGAGGACATCCCAAAAACAGCAGTCACGACACCTTTCGGAATGTTTGAATTCCTGCGTATGCCTTTCGGTTTACGCAACGCAGCACAGACATTCCAAAGGTTCATCGACATGGTCACCAGAGGTTTGCCTTTCGTCTATGCCTACATAGACGACATACTGGTGGCCAGTAACTCGGAAGAAGAGCATGACCAACATCTGCACTTGCTATTCGAACGTCTGCAAAAATTCGGAGTCTTCATCAATCCCAGCAAATGTGATTTCGGAGTTGCTTCCCTTCATTTTCTCGGGCACATCATCGATAAGGATGGTATTCGTCCCCTCCCTGATAAAGTACAGGCCATCGTGGAATTTTCGCCACCCACATCTCTCCGCAAATTAAGGGAGTTCCTCGGTCTAGTGAATTTTTATCGGAGATTTGTACCTCACCTTGCCGAGATAGCGCAACCGCTCACAGATTTGCTACGTCAGCGAACCTGCAAAAATACCGAAATTGCCCTGGATGAACATCAGCTCGCCTCTTTCGCCGCCCTAAAAAAAGCTTTATCCGACACTACTATGTTGGTGTATCCGAAACCAAATGCCCCGCTGTGTTTACTCGTCGATGCATCCGATTCCGGAATAGGAGGCGTCCTACAGCAGCTTGTTGATGGCATATGGCAACCGTTGTCTTTCTTTTCTAAGCGGTTAAAACCCGCCGAAACGAAATACAGTACCTTCAGTCGGGAATTATTGGCGGCATACCTGGCCGTTAAGCATTTCCGACACATGCTAGAGGGTACCAATTTTGCCATATACACCGATCACAAACCACTGGTATATGCATTCAACACCAAGCCTGTTCGCCACTCGCCGAGAGAAATCCGCCACCTCGACTTCATATCACAATATACGACGGATATTCGCCACATCGAAGGGACGACTAACTTAGCAGCCGATGCACTGTCTCGAACGCAGATCAATGCCATTCACACCACGTCTACAATTGATCTGGCTAGTATAGCAGCTGAACAGGAGAATGACGAAGAACTTCTAAAGCTCCGGAATTCGCCATCTCTCAAATTTCAACATGTTCCGCTACCATCTTCCTCGGCCCATATTTGGTGTGATATCTCCACTGGTCACCAACGCCCTTATGTACCGCAAAAGTATCGTCGTGAAGTTTTCTCTGTCACATCCTGGTATTCGCTCCACTCAAAAGCTGATATCAACCCGTTTTGTGTGGACCAATATCAACAAGGACATCAGAGAATGGACCAAGTGCTGTGTCGCGTGCCAAAAAGCAAAAATCTACCGGCACATAAAATCACCAATCGGTTCATTTTCGCAACCCGACGCACGATTTCAGCACGTTCACATTGATATCGTAGGACCTCTGCCACCTTCGCAGAATTACACTCATCTACTCACCTGCGTGGACCGTTTTTCGCGATGGCCCGAAGCTTGGCCCTTATCCGATTCATCGGCAGAAACGGTCGCCAAAACGCTGATATCACAATGGGTTTCGCGTTTTGGCACACCCGCAACAATCACCACAGACAGAGGACGTCAGTTCGATTCCCACCTTTTCGCCGAACTGACTCGTCTACTCGGGTGCAAACACACCCGCACTACTGCTTACCACCCTGCAGCAAATGGCATGGTTGAACGCTTCCACCGCCAACTCAAAGCAGCTATTAAAGCATCTGCAGACTCTTCCAACTGGCTGGAACATCTCCCCTTCATCCTCCTTGGTATTCGATCCACGGTTAAGGAGGAAGTTGGACACACTCCGGCAGAACTAGTCTACGGCTCAACACTCACCTTACCTGGGCAGATGATTGAACCTGTTGCATCACAGCACCTTCCTGACCCAGCACAATATGTGCACCGATTGCGGACATCCATGTCGCTTTTGTCACCTGCAGGCCCCAGACAACAGAACGTCGTTTCACATGTTCCCAAGGACATCAACACTTGGACTCATGTTTTCGTCAGAAACGATGGCATACCATCGCAACTCCGGCCACCATATTCCGGGCCGTACAAAGTCATCAAACGAGAACCCAAGTATTTCGTCCTCGATATCGGAGGTAAACGAAATACCGTTTCGATTGATCGTTTGAAAAAAGGCTTCATCGAGGACGACTTACATTCAGTTTCCTCTGTTCCTCGAACAGACTCACCAACCCCAGCAAGCACTACAGATTCTGCACAACCCCGGCACACTAAATCGGGAAGAACTGTTCGATGGCCCGCAAGGTTTGTGCAAGTTTTTCGGGTAAGTCCCAATTCTCAACCTACCCAACTTCTTTAATGGAACGCATACATCAAGACATAACTCATATGACTGCATCACCTACATTCAAACCTAAAGAATTCAACGAACAATTTGTATACATAAAAGAAAACATTGTTCCATATCAGCGAAAAACTTTCTGTTTGAACATTTTACTGAACATTTCACAAGCGAACTTTTTCGATGAACATTCTTTCATTTTTTGCATGTACATATGTTTTGTTTTCTTTTTAAACTGTTTTGCTTTCTTGTAAAAATATTTTGTTATCTGACGTTTACACACACTTGCAGCAGTCACATTCTCACTCGTGCTACCATTTGATCTTTTGCACCACTGAAATACAACCTGCCTCTATTTAGACCTCTAGTGGGTCGAGCAATCAATAGATGCACGTCTCTTTCAACGCGCCAACATGTTTCTGCCTGGGCACATATATGCATTGCCCACCATATAGCACACACCAACAGTGAATCCTTGCTTCATATTTTTTTTATGTCCCATGTTTTTGACATTCACTTGTCTGTTGCACCTTGTAAAATCTTTTTGTGCATACACAAAAAGATAACATTTCCAAAATCGTTCGATCTCCGGCCTTCTCACTAGAAGAGGGGTAGTGTAAAAATTTACATTTCCTTCTCCAAGCCTAGATTCGAAACCGAATCTAAGAATTAGCGGTCGCCCAAACACAACAATCAACAGGCGCGAAAAACAGGTTTTCTTTGTCCTGTCAAAAAGTGATCGATCATCTCCCTTTGACCTTCGACCTTAGAATGTCAGGCGAAGTTCAACTGGTCAGCATCTAACCTATTTAGGTACAAACTCTGCTGCAGTATGTATGTCCTTCTAGCTGCCACGATTCTTATAAATAGAGTGGTCAGCAAGACGTCAGGACACACAGGGACAGACAGACAGGGAGACTGCTACTATGAGACCTCTGCTAATGTGAGACAGAGATTTTCCTCCGGCCAAGCAAGATGAGAGAACGAACACACACACACACACACACACACGAACATATCCTGGTTCCATCATTTGTCTAGCAACTCGAAGCAAGTTGTTAAAATTGAATGTAGTGGCTATTAATATTTATTAACTCCAGCTAATAAAAATGTTATAATTGAATCAGTTACCACTTTGTCATTTCTCAGGCAAACACATGCCTATCGCACCGACATATGTGGAGGTTTCTGTGTGTGGGGGTGTATGGGTGTATGCGGGTATGTGGGTATGTACACATGGGTATGCGCTTACGTATGTGCGCACGTGTTTGTAAATAGGTGTCTGCACGCTAGCAGACACATATGTAAACGCTCACTTTAATTACCTCCCCTCACCCACCCGAATGACTCCTTGACCACAACCTTTAGCATCACATCAGAGACACCCTCCCTTTATATTTCTATGTAAACTAGCGTTCTCATGCCTCTAAAGCCCGTGGGATAATATCGGTGACCCCGTCGTAACTCTATGTAAACAAACCTTCTGACGGTCACTGACCATGTAACACCTCAGCTGGTAAGTTACCCCTTCATTTCGCTTTTGTCTTGCTACTAAATGTTTTATTATGTTCTCCCTGGTGAGAAACAAGTGATAATTCCAGCTACCCTTTCTTTTTTTGTGAAATGGCCCTCATTTACTTGGAACTTTCATCGACATGCGTTTTGCTCCATTTGTTGTTATTATGCATATACTTATATATTATTTGTATTTTATTGAAGGAATCCCCGTTCTTCCTATCAAGTTCACAGGTGCCCTTAACTCAGTCAGACCCATTAAACTTCACTTTTTCCCACCCCTTTTTCCGGGATAACACTTAACCCCTCCCCTTTTCATCTCCTAATTACGTGGTTACCCTGTTGTCCACTTCTACCTGACAACGACACGTCAACAGCTGATTTTAAAGGAAGGAGATAATTTGACTTCACTAACTATTTCAGAAGAGGTGCGCATTGCCTAATTACTAAACACTCAAATGGTTCAGTGTTTTTAATTCTGGTGACTTTCGCTTATTGGCGCCTCAGATGTTCTTGATCTGCGCGGGATTTGGCTGCTATTTCTCGCTGTGGAAGACAGGTGTCTATGATCTGTGCGTGATTTGGCAGCTGTTTCTAGCTATGTAGATGTCTCCAACGACTAGAACTCTAGAGCCTCAAGAGATTACTTTACTTGCTGTTAGTTTCAACAACAACCACTGGCTTCCAGTCCGGCTATTTGCAGAGACTGAATTAGTGGTTAACAGTAATCCATGTGTCCTGTTTCTATTACTCCTACCTTTACCATTTGTAGTCACCATGTTTCTTATAGGAAACCTTTGAAAGACCACCCATACTACCTTTACACAGAAACTTAAGTAAGATCAATATTTCTAATACACAGTTTGTCAACATCAGTTGCTGAGATGTCCAGAAGAAAATGAAACAAAGTGTTTCGGCCAGAAGCAACTCAAGTGGAGGTCTCCGATGAAATTTCCCAGCTCGTTCAGGTATGGTAGTATGTTATTGCAATTTGCAATTCGTTTTCTTTCTGAATGTCAAGTTTTATTGACTTCTCTTTCTTTACTAACATTGAAAATGCTTTGATATGGTATTTTACTCACTTATTTAAAAAAAAAAAAAACATCCAAAGCTTTATTATTTTTTGTTGTTGTTGTTTCATTTCCTCACAGCAGAAATGTTAGAAGGTAAGTTTCTATTTAAAAACCTGATATATATATATAAAAAAAAAAAAAAGTCTCACATTTTATGAATCTTTATAACTGATTGTGAATATTGGTGTGGTTGTACCCCCGCCCCCTCTGTTAAACTTTAAATCACTGTGAAATAGGAAGTTAGTATTGTAGAACAAAGATCAGTTTGATCAGATATGTTGGTATCAAAATGGTGTAGAGTTTCTTTTTCTTTTCTTTTTTTCTTTTGTTGGTTTGTAATATTTTAAGCCACTTCACTGAATTTCCTTTGCAGATTCATAGCTTGTTGAGAGCCTCCGAGAAATGTGCTGTTGGTCAGACCAAACTCAAACGAGTGCTCATCTCCATAGCCGGTGTGTCCACACTTGTTCTCAAAGGAAATTCCGAGTTGACTGCAGAGACCTGCAATGGCTGCTAATATTTTTAGAGATTCAGGACGATTTTGTCTCTTGATATTTGTGTTATTTTTTGAGTCCTGTATCTATTTTGTCCTTGTCTGCATGAGTGGCTCTGTGGCTAAGAAGTTTGCTTCGCAACCACATGGGCTGACCAAAACTTTCAGAGTGGATTTGCTAGATGGAAACTGAAAAAAACTCATATATATGTGTGTGTGTGTGTGTATATATATATATATATATATATATATATATGTGTGTGTATATAGATATATATATACACACACACACGTGTGGTTATGTACAAGGAGTGAGAGTGAACGAGTAGACAGGCATGAAGAAGCATTGGAGATTGATTTGCAGTGCTGCTCATTGGGGTTAATTGATGATGGTGACTTTGCATGTGGTGTGTCCCCTCCCCTCCACTAGTACCAAGACCACCATCATTCACCCTAATTTCAAAATGTTTTTAAAACTTGCGCATATGCGCACGGCCTGTTATTAATTATCGGTTGAATGACATCACGTAAAGTTTGATAATTTAAAAAATTTTTATGAATTTGTGTTCTGCAAATATCTTGTACAATTATGCAAGTCCCACCCCCATAAACCTCTGTGGATCCTCAAATTAGACTTAACTGGTATCGATCCCAGTAGGAATGAAAAGGGCATTGCTGGAATTTTTGTATAGATTTAAGAGGTATGTAAATGATAAATTGTTTTGATAACATAATTATCTGTTAGTAAATATCTTTTCCTTACACACACACACACACACACACACACACACAAACTACCTTTATCCTGTGAGGTGTCGAAATTAAAAATTTTAAATTTTATTTTATGTTTTAGTTATTTTAGAACTTCAGATTTTTTTTCTATAATTCTATTTATATAAATTACCATTTTGTGTGATGTTTGGGCTTGTAGAGACTGCAGTATATTTTTGGTTACTGTTATAAAAAAAGTGACAAGGAATAGTCCTACAAAAATGAAAGTAAATTACATGTTACCAATTCTTTTAGTCCTGCCACCTCTGTTTACCATTC
This sequence comes from Octopus bimaculoides, assembly GCF_046866305.1. NCBI lineage: Eukaryota > Metazoa > Mollusca > Cephalopoda > Octopoda > Octopodidae > Octopus > Octopus bimaculoides. The sequence goes on along the minus strand of NC_142935.1, from coordinate 687,865 downwards.
TTGTATACTTGGAAATGGCCTTTGTCTCTGTAAAAAATTTTTGTTTACTCTGTACGTTTTCTTCCTTTGGCAACAATTTCTCAAAGATCAATTTAATTTTTCAATCGAACATTAGATCTGCAGGTGACTTGCCTGAACTGATATTTAGAATTTATTTAGCATTTCGTCATTGCCTAATTTTTTTTTTCTCTCTAGCACTTGCTTCAAAGTATCTACAAATCATTCTGCTTGCCCATTTGACCCTGGGTGGTAGGGCGGAGTAAACGTGTGCTTGATTGCATGCATTTTATACAATTTCTTGAACTCATCCTGTAAATTATGTTCCATTGTCCGATACTATGGTGTCTGGAACATTGTATTGAGCAAAAAAGTTCATGCAGGAACTTTGCTACCTTCGCAGTAGGTTGACTGCACCTACATACTTCCGGTCACATGGTAAGGCTATCAACAATGTAGTAGACGCCATTCACTGGTCCAGTGTAGTCTATATGTACTCTGGACAATGGACTCAGGCCATGATTGGTATTTGTGGTGCCTTGGCTGCTGGCACACAACCTCTACAAGATTTTACCAAATTTTCAATGTCCTGGTCCAGTGTCGGCCAAGACGCATAGCTCCTTGTCAAAGCTTTTATTCTTGACATCCCCAGGTGTCCACTACGAAATTCATGTAATATCTGTTTCTGTAGGGCAGTTGGTACCACCACAGCCTTTCCTCAGCTTCAATGTCCCAGGCTTTGGGATTGATGTCGGTCAGTTTTAGGCTTTGCCTCAGCTGATCCTTGTATCAGTGGCATGGATGGCCACACAGTGGTCACCAGATAAAATCTGACGCAGTAGCTTGGTTTCTTTCATTCTTGCATTTGTGGCCTGTCCATTTCAGGATGATGGCCTCGATGCTATTGTTTTAATTTAATATTGAGATCACATATTTTTGGTATCTTTTTACAATTATATTTTCATGTTCTTGAATTCCGGATGGATTTGACGAAAGCCTTCTTGACTCTATCTACATTTTCTGTTTCTGGTTCAGAATCTAATATGATTGTCTTTTCTGTTCTTGAAAATATTTTATAAGGTCCTATATAACAAGGACTTAACGAATGAGGAGTGATTTCTTTATTACCCACAAGGGGGCCAGTGGGGACATATAACAATTAGAAAAAAACAAAAACTTATGATAAAAATGAATGATAATGAAAATGAGCTACTTTATTTCATTATATTGGCTATGAAAGCCGTACATAGGTGGAGTAACTGCGGGCTGGACAAAGACATTGATGAGATGAATGATGAACACGATGATATTAATGGGAGAAGGCAGAAGTCTCCCGCCGAACTCTGCTTCTCTAAAACATTGTTCTTTTATAATTTACATATTTGAGGCAATAAACCTCTTAGCACAGTTTCTTATTGGACTCAAGCTCCTTACAATGAGGTACTAAGCCTCTTACTGCAGACGACACCATGTCCTTAAAATGAAGCACCTGCCTCTTACAACTCTTCTCATGGGCCACATGCCCCTTCAGTATGAGGCACTCATCCTCTTACAATCTTCCAACCCAAAGTGCCACTTAGGCACTCCAACAGTGCCACGATCGGAAGCACAATATATCCACAGGGAAGGAGTCCATTCAGGCTATGTCTCCTCCCTTGACAAACCCTGTAAAAAAGCTCTCCCAACGCCTCCTCTCACCTTCTGGAGAAAACCAAATATTGTTCCTCCATTTGTTCGAGGCTACAACTTCCTCCGTCGGTGGCACAATTCCCACCGATGGGGCTTTGGAACATGCCAGCACTGTGTATTAGCAATCGTTTTGTTTGGCCAGGACATACATTCATGGGTTACTCTGTTTCTCTGGCACGAAAAGAGTCTGGTAAAACCAGTAGAGATGTCACGGCAAATGTATTGGAATCAACTGAAATTGCAATGCAGAAGAATGTGATTTACCTATTTCCAAAGCAGACCCTGAGCAGTTTAAGGGGGCCTTTCGTCAAACGATGCTGTTGGGAGGCATTGACCTGCCCCTGCAGGTGCCAAGTTGCAAGCCCGACTGATTTAGGCTGGTTGACTTTTGCCCCAGCCACTGCTTCATATTTTTTTAATGGGGTCTTCTTCACGAGGTCGCTGCCCTTCATCAGACACGAGGATGGTGACTTCATCCACATATGCTGTTGCTCCCTTACCATAACGTAGATCATGCGGTCTTCCCCCACAGTCCCCAACCTCCTCAGCAGTGGATCAAGGGCTAATACATGCAGAAGCAGCAACACGGGGCAGCCCTGGCAAATTTAATGCTTGATTGCGAATTGTTTTGAGAAGAGACCGTTCACCTGGACGACTGATTCGATCAATGATATACATAGCATTGATCCAGCCATGGAAAGTCGAGCCCAGTCTGACCCCCACCAGATACCGATGGTCAACCGTATCGAATGCTGTAGACTGGTCTAAATTCACCAGTGCCCCACCCTTGCCAGGAATTTTTCCTACCTGCTCTATGGTGTAGCAAATGTGGTGAAGGTTGTAACAAGTGGGAAAAGGGATCTGCTTGCATCATGATGACAAGATGCTGTAAGGAAAGTATTTCCCAGCAGCGAAAGACCAGACCTGAGTCAATCAGAAACAGCCAGAATCATCTTCCTGAAACATTGCTGGATAAAATTTGCTAAGTTGAGGCAGAAATCTAGGGCAGTTTCTTTACAGCAAGGTGCAGACAATTGTTGCCTTCTTTGTTCACAGCGTTTACGTCTGCACAAAAAAACTTCTTTTAAAAAAAATGAAACTTTTAAATCCACACCATTCCTAATATCACTTTTAAATGTCAAGTCATACCCTAATTCAAACACAACTATGCTTTCCCATTGGACACCTCTTAAACTTCCTATGAGAAATAATGACTTTGTGCTGATAGAAGTAAATGAGAAAGAGTTATAATATATTATTATTCATAATTTACATTTGTTTTCTTATGGTAATCATAAATATAATAGAAAATAGCACAAATAAATAAATAGTTGATATACTGGAAATTCTTTCTCTCGAATATGTAGAGGCATATTTATATAATAAATATTGATCTACGTTATAATTGTTTTTTTTATGTGTTTTAACTTTGTTTTTTTTTTATGTATTTGAATTCTCAATGCAAATACTCTTAAACATACGGATTTCGAACCAATATTTTGTGATTTAGCATTCCTTGAACATAGAATTTCATGTGTCTTTTTGAAATATTGTACTCAAGTGGCTTATGTACAGAGATATGTATTGTTTATCAATCAAATATTGTATATAAGTCAAAACAAATTGTTGGCTTTGTCTTTTTCAAAAATGTTTATATTATAATGTAAATAAATTGTTAGATCGTCAATTGTATTTTTCTATTTAATTTATTATTTGTAATTTATACTCCTATGTCTGTGGTATTCAACTGCTGTACCTGTGAACTGGATGTTTTACACTCCATATAATTTTTTTTTCTTTTGTTACATTATATATATATATATATACACACACACACGTAAAAAGAACCCTTCATGTGTCGTTGATGCCAGTGTTGCCTGACTGTTTCCATGCCAGTGGCAAGGAAAAAGCATTCTAGCGTGGTCGTTGCCGGTGCCGCCTGACTGGCTCCTGTGCCAGTGAAATATAAAAAGCACCCACTACACTCTCATAGTGGTTCATGTTAGAAAGGGCATCCAGCCGTAGAAACCTTGCCAGATCAGATTGGAGCCTGGTGCAGCCTCCTGGCTTGCCAGCCCTCAGTCAAACCATCCAACCGACTCAGTGAGAACAAAGTCTGGCTGACCAGCTAGAACCTTGGCCAGAGGGAAAAATGAAGTTTACTGGCAGCAACTGTGAGACAACGTCCCACAACCCTACGAGCTCTAATTCTCTTCTCTTACAACATCATTCTATCTCTCTCTGTAGTTACTACTAAACATTGAAATAGGACACAAACACAAACTTTACTTCGCATGCTTTTGGATCTATCAGAACCTGTCCGTCGAGGCAAGGTATTGTAACATAATGGTAAACAAACACGTCCTTAAAACTTCAAGCATTGTTCATCTTTCACATCCTACAACTTGCCAGTATAACAACAAATTTTTATCGTCAAAACCGCTGACTCTGACATTTCATAATATTGTGTCCCTAATCCAACCTTACCCTTTACGACTGGTAACTACACAAATTATTATCGTTACATATATATATATATATATGTATATATATATATATATACACACGCACACACATACACCTTACAAACTGATTGGCGGCAAGAAGGGCATCCAACTGTAGAATCAAACCACAAATGAACCCATTAGCTTGCTTACCAACCACACGGTTCCGGGTTCATTCCCTCTGCGTGGCACCTTGGGCAAGTGTCTTCTACTATAGCCTCGGGCCCACCAAAGCTTTGTGAGTGGATTTGGGAGACGGAAACTAAAAGAAGCCCGTCGTATATATATATATATATATATATAATCATCATCATCATCGTTTAACGTCTGCTTTCCATGCTAGCATGGGTTGGACTATTTGACTGAGGACTAGTGAAACTGGATGGCAACACCAGGCTCCAATCTAATTTGGCAGAGTTTCTACAGCTGGATTCCCTTCCTAACGCCAACCACTCAGAGAGTGTAGTGGGTGCTTTTACATGTCACCCGCACGAAGGCCAGTCAGGCGGTACTGGCAACGGCCACGCTCAAAATTGTGTCTTTTATGTGCCACCCGCACAAGACTCAGTCCAGGGGCACTGGCAACGGTCTCGCTCGAAAATCCTACGAAGGCCAGTGAGGCGGTACTGGCAACGGTCACACTCAAAATGGTGCATCTTATGCGCTACCCGCACAAGAGCCAGTCCAGGGGCACTGGCAACGATCTCACTTGGCTTGCCGGGTCTTCTCACGCACAGCACATTTCCAAAGGTCTCGGTCAGTAGCCATCGCCTCAGTGAGGCCCAATGTTCGAAGGTCTTGCCTCACCACCTCAGCCCAGGTCTTCCTGGGCCTACCTCTTCCACGGGTTCCCTCAACTGTTAGGGTGTGGCACTTTTTCACGCAGCTATCCTCATCCATTCTCACCACATGTCCATACCAGCGCAATCGTCTCTCTTGCACACTACAACTGATGCTTCTTATATTCAGCTTTTCTCTCAAGATACTTACACTCTGACGGGTATGCACACTGACATTACACATCCAACGGAGAATACTGGCTTCATTCCTTGCGAGCTTACACATGTCCTCAGCAGTTACAGCCCATGTTTCACTGCCATGTAGCATGGTTGTTCATACACATGCGTCATACAGTCTGCCTTTTACTCTGAGTGAGAGTCCCTTTGTCGCCAGCAGAGGTAAGAGCTCTCTAAACTTTGCCCAGGCTATTCTTATTCTAGCAGCTACACTTTCAGCGCACCCACCCCCACTACAAACTTGGTCACCCAGATAGCGGAAGCTATCGACTATCTCTAGTTTTTCTCCTTGGAATGAGATAGAAGTTGTTTCCTGTTTGTTTACAGTGTTTATTGCGCTCCTTAAAATTATGGCTTTTAAGTGTTGATTTCTCAGCCCAAGAATTACAGCGTGATGTGCTGCTTGACTGGTCCCCCCCCCTCTCTCTCTCTCTCTCTCTTTATATATATATATGATGATGATGATGATGATCTTTTCTCCCGCCATGCCTCTGTCTACCCCTCCATCCTCTCTCTCCCCTTCGTAGTTTTTCCTTAAGGTCTTCAGGTTCTGGCTATATATAAATGAGAAACCCATTCTAAATTATCTCGCTGACGTACTACGACGAAATACCCAAGATGCAGATAAGATAGAGATTTTTATTTATTTACGGCCTCAAACATCTCAATACCTTGCGCTTTAGTTTTGCCCCCTATTATTTATCTTGTTTCTCTCCATGAAATTCAATTGAATTCAGTTGTTGTCTTAAATTCATGCTTATTCATTTTCTAAGCTTCCTAAATTCATGCTACGTTATATTCTAATCACCCAGAATTCATTGCTCTTTTAAAAAAATACGATTTATGCATTGTTGTCTCTCAAATATTTAAAATCTACAATTAAGAGCCCTATCTACTCGCTGGTGGTAACCCGCCCTCCCACCCCCTCCACCGGAAGTTCATTCGTCTGTCATCCCTCTGTCATCCCTCTGTCATCCCACCCCCTCCACCGGAAGTTCATTCCTCTGTCATCCCACCCCCTCCACCGGAAGTTCATTCGTCTGTCATCCCACCCCCTCCACCGGAAGTTCATTCCTCTGCCATCCCACCCCCTCCACCGGAAGTTCATTTCTCTGTCATCCCGCCCCCTCCACCGGAAGTTCATTCCTCTGTCATCCCACCCCCTCCACCGGAAGTTCATTCCTCTGTCATCCCACCCCCTCCACCGGAAGTTCATTCCTCTGTCATCCCACCCCCTCCACCGGAAGTTCATTCCTCTGTCATCCCACCCCCTCCACCGGAAGTTCATTCCTCTGTCATCCCGCCCCCTCCACCGGAAGTTCATCCCTCTGTCATCCTGTCAACCTCGGCTGTCTCCCGGAACCCATCTAGTGGCCTTGGCCATCCTCTCCCCTACCTTTGGGTAGCGCATTAAGGTTGAGAAATGTTTGCAGGTTGTAGGTACTGTTTTGCTTATGAATTCTTCCAATTGCAAGTTTTCTTTTCAGGTACACGACACTGCTTTTCCCCTTCCCAGGCTACAGGCCCACACCCCCAACACCCATACTGTTAGGATTGGCACTCTCAACGTCGGCACGCTGAAAGGTAGATCTGGTGAAATTGTTGAGATGCTTGAACGGAGATGCGTAGATATGTGCTGCATCCAGGAAGTAAGATGGAGAGGAGGTTCTGCAAGGTTCCTCACAGGCAAAGAACACAGGTACAAGATTTTCTGGGCAGGGAACACTGACGGGGTCGGGGGCGTAGGAATACTTCTAGCGGAGAAATGGGTGGATAAGGTAATCGAGGTCGTTAGAGTAAGTGACAGAGTACTTAAGATCAGACTAGTGCTTCATCATAGATTAGCTACTGTCATCTCAGCCTATGCACCTCAACCTGGGCTACCAGATGGTCTGAAAGACCAATTCTATGACACCCTCTTGCAAACTACCTCGTCGACGAGTGACAGGGACCTTCTCTTTGTGGCTGGAGACTTCAACGGTCATGTCGGACGTCGTGCTGGGGGCTTCCATGGCATACATGGAGGCTATGGCTTCGGTTCCCGCAACGAGGAGGGAACCAGACTGCTGGAGTTCTGTGATGCAACCAATCTTATGGTCTGCAATACCAACTTCAGGAAACCTGCCAGTCACCTAGTCACCTACCGCTCCGGCAGACACTCTAGCCAAATCGACTACATCCTCGCCAGAAATAGGGAAAGAGGGCGGCTTATAAATGCCAAAACCTACCCTGGCGAAGAATGTACCCCACAACATAGATTAGTAGTTAGCGACTTTGGGATCAAGGCAAAATGGGTGCCCAGAATTAGACAGGCTTGGAGAAGAAGGGTGTGGAAGCTTAAAGACCCTGCAAACGGACAGAGACTTAGAGACAAGTTACTTGAAGCATTTAACGAAATAGAAGGGGATATAGCATCATACAACGTGGAAGACAATTGGAGATTTCTGCGGGACAACCTGTTGAAAGCCACCGACCAGATTTGTGGGTGGTGTAAGGTCCCCTCCCAACCCAGAGTAACGTGGTGGTGGAACAAGGAGGTAGACAGGGCTATTAGACAAAAGAAACAAGCTTGGAAGGACTGGAAGAACGGTGGTAGCAGGGAATTGTACCAATGTGCCAGAAGGGAGGCTAGGCGACAGGTTTATTTAGCCAGAGGGGAAGCAGATAAGGAAAGATTTGCCAATGTTCTGCGCCGTGAGGACCAAAGACTCGAGGTATTTCGTGTTGCAAGACAGTGTAGGAGAGAGAATAGTGATGTTGTAGGAGAGAAATGTGTTCGCATGGATGATGGTACGCTTGCATTAAATGAGGATGCAAAGAAAGAGGTCTGGAGATGCCACTACGATAGATTGCTTAATAAAGAGAATGAATGGGAGAAAGAGAGCCTGCCTTATGTCGACCCAATAGAGGGACCAGCTATCCGAGTTGATAGTACCAGGGTAGATAAAGCAATTAAGAGTATGAAGACCGGGAAAGCCCCCGGCCCATCAGGAATCACTGCAGAGATGCTCAAAATATCTGGCAGTGTTGGCTATAGCCTAGTCACCCGTATTACGAACCAGGTGATACACGAAGGAGTCATACCCTATGACTGGTGTAGCAGCATCATAGTCAACTGCTACAAAGGTAAAGGGGACGCTTTAGATACAAATAATTACAGAGGCATCAAGCTGTTAGATCAGGTTATGAAAGTTACAGAGAGGGTCATAGCCCAACTAATTAGGGAGCGAATCAATTTAGATGAGATGCAGTTTGGGTTCGTGCCAGGTAAAAGCACTACTGATGCCTTATTTCTAGTGAGACAGTTGCAAGAGAAATACCTAGCCAAGGATAAACCTCTGTACCTGGCTTTCGTTGACATGGAGAAAGCATTTGACAGGGTCCCCCGATCCCTTATCTGGTGGTCAATGAGGAAACTTGGGATAGAAGAATGGCTAGTGAGAGCTGTGCGAGCCATGTACAGAGATGCGGCCAGTAAGGTGAGGGTTGGAAATGAGTACAGCAATGAATACCGGGTAGAGGTAGGGGTCCACCAAGGTTCCGTCCTCAGCCCCCTATTATTTACCATAGTCCTCCAGGCAATCACAGAGGAGTTCAAGACAGGTTGCCCCTGGGAGCTCCTCTATGCTGATGACCTTGCCCTAATTGCGGAGTCACTATCAGAACTAGAGGAGAAGTTTCAGGTGTGGAAGCAAGGTCTAGAATTGAAGGGCCTTAGAGTCAACCTAGCTAAAACCAAAATCCTAATAAGTAGGAAGGTAGATAAAACACAAACCCCTTCAGGTAGATGGCCCTGCTCAGTATGTAGAAAAGGAGTAGGTAGTAACTCTATAAGATGTACCCGGTGCAAGCTATGGACACATAAGAGGTGCAGCAACATCAAAGGCAGGTTAACTAGCAAGTTAGTTTTTGTTTGTGGCAGATGTTCAGGTGCAATAAAGACTGCAAACAAACAGGAAACAACTTCTATCTCATTCCAGGGTGAAAAACTAGAGGTAGTCGATAGCTTCCGCTATCTGGGCGACCAAGTTAGTAGTGGGGGTGGGTGCGCTGAAAGTGTAGCTGCTAGAATAAGAATAGCCTGGGCAAAGTTTAGAGAGCTCTTACCCCTGCTGGCGACAAAGGGACTCTCACTCAGAGTAAAAGGCAGACTGTATGACGCATGCGTACGAACAACCATGCTACATGGCAGTGAAACATGGGCTGTAACTGCTGAGGACATACGTAAGCTCGCAAGGAATGAAGCCAGTATGCTCCGTTGGATGTGTAATGTCAATGTGAATACCCGTCAGAGTGTAAGTATCTTGAGAGAAAAGCTGAACATTAGAAGCATCAGTTGTGGCGTGCAAGAGAGACGATTGCGCTGGTATGGACATGTGGTGAGAATGGAGGAGGATAGCTGCGTGAAAAAGTGCCACACCCTAACAGTTGAGGGAACCCGTGGAAGAGGTAGGCCCAGGAAGACCTGGGCTGAGGTGGTGAGGCAAGACCTTCGTACATTGGGCCTCACCGAGGCGATGACTACGGACCGAGACCTTTGGAAATGGGCTGTGCGTGAGAAGACCCGGCAAGCCAAGTAAGATCGTTGCCAGTGCCCCTGGACTGGTTCTTGTGCGGGTGGCACATGAGATGCACCATTTTGAGCGTGGCCGTTGCCAGTACCGCCTGACTGGCTCCTGTAGGATTTTCGAGCGAGATCGTTGCCAGTGCCCCTGGACTGGCTTGTGCGGGTGGCACATAAAAGACACCATTTCGAGCGTGGCCGTTTTCGTGCGGGTGACACGTAAAAGCACCCACTACACTCTCTGAGTGGTTGGCGTTAGGAAGGGCATCCAGCTGTAGAAACTCTGCCAAATCAGACTGGAGCCTGGTGTTGCCATCCGGTTTCACCAGTCCTCAGTCAAATCGTCCAACCCATGCTAGCATGGAAAGCGGACGTTAAACGATGATGATGATGAACATCTGCCACATACAAAAACTAACTTCCTAGTTAACCTGCCTTTGATATTGCTGCACCTTTTATGTGTCCATAGCTTGCACCGGGTACGTCTTATAGAGTTACTACCTACTCCTTTTCTACATACTGAGCAGGGCCATCTACCTGAAGGGGTTTGTATTTTATCTACCTTCCTACTTATTAGGATTTTGGTTTTAGCTAGGTTGACTCTAAGGCCCTTCGATACTAGTCCTTGCTTCTACACCTGAAACTTCTCCTCTAGTTCTGATAGTGACTCCGCAATTAGTGCAAGGTCATCAGCATAGAGGAGCTCCCAGGGGCAACCTGTCTTGAATTCCTCTGTGATCGCCTGGAGGACTATGATAAATAGGAGGGGGCTGAGGACGGAACCTTGGTGGACCCCTACCTCTACCCGGAATTCATTACTGTACTCATTTCCAACCCTCACCTTACTGGCAGCATCTCTGTACATGGCTCGCACAGCTCTCACTAACCATTCTTCTATCCCAAGTTTCCTCATTGACCACCAGATAAGGGATCGGGGGACCCTTTCAAAGGCTTTCTCCATGTCAACGAAAGCCAGGTACAGAGGTTTATCCTTGGCTAGGTATTTCTCCTGCAGCTGTCTTACTAGAAATATGGCATCAGTGGTGCTTTTACCTGGCACGAACCCAAACTGCATCTCATCTAATTTGACTCTCTACCTAATTAGTTGGGCTATGACCCTCTCCATAACTTTCATGACCTGATCTAACAGCTTGATGCCTCTGTAATTATTTGTATCTAAAGCGTCACCTTTACCTTTGTAGCAGTTGACTATGGTGCTGCTACACCAGTCATTGGGTATGACTCCTTCATGTATCACGTGGTTCGTAATATGGGTGACTAGGCTGTAGCCAACACTGCCAGATATTTTGAGCATCTCTGCAGTGATTCCTGATGGGCCGGGGGCTTTCCCTGTCCTCATACGCTTAATTGCTTTATCTACCCTGGTACTATCAACCCGAATAGCTGGTCCCTCTGTTGGGTCGACATACGGCAGGCTCTCTTTCTCCCATTCATTCTCTTTATTAAGCAGTCTATCGTAGTAGCATCTCCAGACCTCTTTCTTTGCAGCCTCATTTAGTGCAAGATCTCTCTCTGTAGTTACTACTAAACAATGAAAGAGGACACAAACACAAACTTTACTTCGCATGCTTTTGGATCTTTCAGAACCTGTCCGTCGAGGCAAGGTATTGTAACATAATGGTAAACAAACATTTCCTTAAAACTTCAAGCATTGTTCATCTTTCACATCCTACAACTTGCCAGTATAACAACAAATTTTTATCGTCAAAACCACTGACTCTGACATTTCATAATATTGTGTCCCTAATCAAACCTTACCCTTTACGACTGGTAACTACACAAATTATTATCGTTACATATATATATATATATATATTTATATATATATATATACACGCACACACATACACCTTACAAACTGATTGGCGGCAAGAAGGGCATCCAACTGTAGAATCAAACCACAAGTGAACCCATTAGCTTGCTTACCAACCACACGGTTCCGGGTTCATTCCCTCTGCGTGGCACCTTGGGCAAGTGTCTTCTACTATAGCCTCGGGCCCACCAAAGCCTTGTGAGTGGATTTGGTAGACGGAAACTGAAAGAAGCTCGTCGTATATATATATATATATATAATATATATATATATATATATATATATATATATATATATATATATATATATATATATATATATATATATATATATGTGTATATATATATATATATATATATATATATATATGTGTGTGTGTGTGTGTGTGTGAAACAGGTAAAAGAGAGTAAAGATTATCTATATATATAAAAATGAGAATGTGTGTCTGTCTGTCTGTCTGTCTGTCTGTGTGAATCCCTAAAACTCGAGAACTACACAACCAATTCCATTCAAATTTTACACATGCCTTACTTAGGGTTCCAGTTGTGTTTTAGTCAAAAAAAATTATTAACTTGTTGCAGAGTTCGAGCACACGGCAACATAATATCTCCTCCACTATTACGTGTCAAAAGTGAAACAAAAACACTCATGTCAAATACTTTCACTTTAAAAATGAAACTATTCCACTAACTGAAACAATCACATTTCGATACTGTAGTGACAGATACTTTCACAGAGAGAGAAAGAGAGAGAGAGAGAGACAGAGAGAGAGAGAGATATGTATACATATACATGTATATGTACACCATTTCGATACTGTAATGACAGATACTTTCATAGAGAGAGAGAGAGAGAGAGAGAGAGAAAGAGAGAATGAGAGAGAGAGATGTATATGTATACATATAGATGTACACGTATATGTATATATATATAGATCTATATACATGTATATGTATACATATGTGTAGATGTATATATATATATATATATATAGATGTACATGTAATATGTACACATATATACATATATACATGCATACAGATATCTATACATATATACACCCATCACACACACATACACATGCACACAAACACGCACATTAGTCATTTGTTTTCTTATCCAAAACTACGTCAAAAGTACTGAATGGATCTTTATGAAATTTGGAAATTATATTCTTTGCATAACGGCCATAGCTCCTATGAAAATTCATATATTTTTGATGTTGATGAAATTTTAACCCGAACATAACAGATGAGCATTATTTAGAAAATGATGTCACACGTTATCGAGGCTATCATTCTTTCTGGATTTGCAAAAGGGGATGACGTCTTTATTCCAAGAATTCCTCTTACTCCATCAGGATCAGACATTCCTTTTACATTCAGAAGACTACAATTCCCCCTTCGTGTGACTTTTGCCATGTCCATAAACAAATATCAGGGTCAAACACTGTCTGCAGCTGGTCTTCTCTTGGAAGAGCCCTGCTCCTCACATGGACAACTGTATGTTGGCTGCTCAAGAGTGGGCAGCAACAAAAAACCTATTTGTATATGCTCCACAAGGGAAAACAAGGAACATAGTTTACAATGAGGTGTTATAATCACAACAGCAAGAAAGTATGTACATGATCACCTTCTTTAACGAAACTTCATTGACTTTCATATATTTATATTGATATACATATATATATATACGTGTGTTTGGGTGCGTGTGTGTATATACATCTCTATATATAAAGATGATGCGTAGTCTAGACGGCGTTTTTAGATTTCATTATTCTCTTTAACCCGGGCAACGCCGGGTATTTCTGCTAGTATATATATATATATATATATATATGTATATCTGCCTATCTGTCTGTCAGTCCATCCCCCTATCTATCTGTCTGACTGTCCGTCAGTACACCCATCTGTCTGTCTATATGTCGGCTGTTTGTTACGTTGACTTCCGTAAGCTGAAGTCATTTTTCTCTGTTAAAAAGCTGCCCAACAACTTTTGCCTGGCCTCAAGCGAGGCTTTCACCCTTTAAAGGGTGAATTTTCGAATTTTAAAACATTTCATAAAAATGTTTTTCATCTGTCTAGAAAAATGAACAGCCTTTCTAAGACTGCCAAGTGTTTCGGTCTTTAAATTAAAATTGGGATTTCCACCATTGCCGCCGACGAGGCAGACTTCAAATAACACTCAACACATTGAGACACTGTCACACTCACCCTTTTGAATAAGCACAATACACATACTGATCCAAGTGGGAAGGGGAGGCAGAAACAACGAAGACACTGATGAAACAACGAGCAGCAGGGCAACCCCGACTATCACTTCTCCTCTCACCACTACTCTCACTTCCGTCCTGAAAACTGCCATCACCGAACAACAAACAATGTCACGGACAAACTAAATGATTTTGCTTCTGTTTGAATGCAAAAGAAATATTTAAAGTCCTTCTCAAAGGAAGAACTTCTACAATGTAAACAATTATTATACAAAGAAGACAAAACCATTAAACTGAACACCTCACACAGCATTTTGTAAGACATCCCCACCCCAAAAAAACCCCATTATTTACAAAACCCTGAACATAAAAAATAAGATATTAGAAGGGGCCACTTAAGAAACAGTTGGGAAATGTGTACAGGCCATAATGAGCATTCAAAACATATATTGCAAGAGTGTAAAGATTTGCCTGGATCGAGGTTCGATTTGATACGGAAGAACGGGCAAAGGGACACTCGACAAAAAGTGTTTGGATTGCAGGGGATTTCTAAGGATTCCCACTTACCTTGGTTATCGGGTGACAACGGTAAAAATTAAAAGATGAATGGCAAATGGCCATGGAGGGGGGGGGGGAGAAGAAAAAGGGGAAAGAAAAGAGACATAAAATCAAACAAAGCAGGGAGGGTTCACCGCTCAGAAGAGCAAAACTCCCACACAAAATAAAAAAGATTGACAGCAACACTACAAACACACGAATACCAAATGGCCCCACGAAAGTTGATAGCAATAAACACAAACAATTCAGACCTAATGTAATACACCAACAGAAGTGAATGTGAAAACAAACAATCACCCATGCACAACACAAAAAAACCTCCTTCACGTGACACAAAACATACTGAAATCTCTCTACCTTGATGCAGGAGGGAGATTTCAAAAGTAATTAACAGGAAAAAAAAAATGGACAAAAAACATTCTGAGAAATGATTTTGAGGAGGGGAACAACCAACCTTCAAACAGTGACTCTCTCTCTCTCTCTCTCTCTCTCTCTCTCTCTCTCTCTCTCTCTCTCTCTCTCTCATTCTTTTCCTTTTGTTTGTAAAACACAACTTTCGATAGGAACATGCTTAGAATAGGTTGTATAAATGTGCGTGGCTTGGGGTCCCCATGGAAACAAGGCTGTCTGTTAAATGAGATCGAGTCACAGAATAGACATATAGCCATCAGTGAGACCAGACTCCACAACCCACGGTCTCCCCAACACATGTTCAGCAGACAATTTGACGTTTGTTTTTCTCCGTGTCTGCCAAGAATGGGAGGAGGTGGTACCATGGTGCTTTTAGGAAGAGTCTGGACCTCAAAGTAAGAGCAATATTCCTAGACCCGGAGGGTAGGCTGGTCGTTTTGGATGTCAATGGTGTGCTTTTCGACCGATAACAATTTATGCACCGTCCTTAACAGGTCAGCTGGATTTCTTTCGACGTCTAGAGGTTTTCCTGGGAACGTCTCGACTTTTACTTTCAGTGGGGGATTGGAACGCTACCTTGGACATGCAACTAGACTACGTGGGTAGAGATAGAAATAGAAGGGGATGTAAATGCTTCAAAGACCCACTCAGACATTTCCAACTGTCTGATAGGTACCGACTGGACCACTTGAATGCACTAAAGTGGACATGGACCAATCGCATCGGGCCATCCTGATCATAGTTAGATAGTGTTCTACAGGACAGTGGATAGGGATAGTGTAGGTTGTCCACAGTTTCATATAGTCAGCTACACAGGTCATAAATTTGTGACTTGTATGTTTGACTTAGATAAGAGTCATAGGCAGGGCCCCAGTTACTGGAAACTAGATGCGTTATTCACGGCGTGCCAGGCTTACAGAGACCGGATTAGCACACTAGTTAAGAGGGCGTTGACGGGCACCAGCATCAACAATAGATGGTGGTATGCCCTAAAGAAAGCAATTAAAATAGACTCGGTTAGGTATAAAAAGGCTCTGGTGATAGATCGAAATAGAATAGAGGGAGACCTAGTTAAGAAATTAGAAGAGGCACATACATGTGGCATCATGTCCAATGTGTTGGCAGTGAGGTTGGCCCATGACCAACATTTCAACGCCAAACACGAAGGATATGTTGTCAGAGCTAGGATGAGTGCTCTGGGAAACGAAGGAGTTGGAGCCACCTGAGAGGTCCAAGTGGCAGAGGCGCAACAAGGCAACAAAGCCACCATTCGGTCTCTGACAGATGAACAGGGGCGCGAATTACTCGAGCCCGAAAGGATGTGTGAGGCCTTTCAACAGTAATTTGCCCGACTGTACGGGACAACTGGTGGGTCAGAATGCAGGGTGGACTTTAGTGCCTACCTGCATGGCTTGGAGTGTATGTGGTGCAATGACAGGCTGGGCTTGGACGGTCTGCCTTACGAGCCTTATTGTCATATTCCAGACTTGTTTGGAGGCATTTTGGCTGCAGTCTACTGTCACTGGCATCAAAATGGGAGTATCCGCAGTTTTGTGAGGTGGGGAGCGGTGGTAGCGTTAAAGAAAGATCCAAACAAGGAGATTGTTATAGATCATTTTCAGCCCATCACTCTGCTCAACGCAGATTTGAAAATTTTGGCCACGGTGCTAGCCGAGAGGTTGGAGCTTATCGTTGAGACGCAAACATGCGCTGTGCCGGACAGGAGTATCCATGACAACTTCCATCTGATGCGTTACATCATAGACAGGGTAGTTAAGGAATCGTGCATGGTTGGGGGCACCGATCAGTTTGAATCAATCGAATGCTTTCGATAAGGTTGACCATCGTTACTTAGAAGCTGTCCTTAGGGCACTGGTTTTGGTTCCTTGCCTGAGGTCACCGTGGTCTTTTTCGCAGACTCCTCTTTCCACAGATAAACTTAATTTGTTTTACCATTTTACTCCACTTTATTTTGCTGTTTACACGCCCCAAACTTTTTTAATCGTTTTTTTTTTCCTTTCTTTCTTTCGAATAGAAAAGTTCTACATTGTATTTTCCCCTCTGTATACGGCCCTGTGTAGCTAATAAAGAAATCTATCTGTCTGTCTAACGGTCTACGTTCTGTCTGTCTATCTACACACACACACACCTATCTATGAAGGGTTACGTAAGTTACTCAAGAGTTTCGTAATTCAGACTCGTCAAACTTTGACGAAATCCATTCACGGAACTCTCGCACTTTCCCTCATTTATTTAACTTAACAACTAAATCTTAAATAGATTTTACTCAAATTTACTGCTCCCCGCCTCTTCTTTTATATATATATATAAATTTGTGGGCTTCTATGAAGCACATACACGCTATATATATGTATGTGTGTATATATATATAAATATAAACAGGCATATATACAAGGGCCGGGAACAGGGGGTGCAGCGGGTGCACCCACACCCCCTAGAGTTTTCAGGGGTTGCAAGATCAAAATTTGCATCCCCTACAAAATCTTACCAGTTGCAGAAAAAAAGTGTTTAAAATCTATCGGTATAAAATGCTTAAGTTCGATCTCGTTTCAAAACAAAGAAAAAAATAAACATATAAATAAATAAAAGTAATGAAGCTGGCATAAAATTCCTTAGGGAGTTTAGAACCACTAACTTCTGAACTGAAGGCAAATAGCGTCAAAATACCAAAACTTAATTGACAATAACAACAGTAGCAGCAACAATAACAACAACAAAACCAGCATGTATGGTTAATTTTGAATATATAGCATTACTTGAATTCTTGAAGACAGCTCCCACCTAGTTTCTGTCTGTCAATACTTCTCTCCATCTTTTAGTACCACTCCCAAGTTCTTTGTAATTGGTGTTGCTAAAGACTTAAAACACGGTTGACTGGATTCGACCGTTTGACCCCAGTCTAAAAATAAAACCCCTTCAAAATTCTTTCAATACAAAACGACCATTTAATACTCCATACCATTATTTGCTTGACCACTGCCTGGGTAAGTGCCTTTTTTTTCAACTCCAACCTGATTCACCTTTTCATTAAATCTTTACTTTCCTTTTGTCTTTATTCCTCTCTATCTGCTTGAGTTCCTTAGGAAATAGTTTCCTTTTTGCGTTACTACTAACACATCGTATCTTAAAGACGTAGTTTAGGCAGAATACCTTATATATTGACAACTTTCATTTTTTATCTTGCCTTAATTCTGTCATATTATTAACCAAAAGTCTTCCTGCCTATATATAAAATAGTATCTGCGTCATATCTGTTTCCGATACTGTCCTGCTTTTTCGTTTTATATAGAAAACGTTGATTTAATTAGTTTGATAAGTGCCTCTGCACGAAACTCTCGAACCTTCAGTCACTATGTAACTTTCTCCGATGAATAAATCTATACTTATTGAGACTGACTCAACATAAATTCTATTTTTCATGTTTGATGAGAACCCAATAATGTTCGGAAATCGATAACAGTTGTTCATCTTTTTTTTCAATCTACGGAGAAATGGCTAAATTTGCCCTCTTTATAAATATACGATATATATATAAATCTAAATAGACCTCGATAATCGGCTCGGGAATCTCCCCAATGACTTTACAAAGGTCACTTGGGGCCCCAATTCGCCGTGAAACCATTTGGTAGCTGGTATCGTTACGAGGTCTATTTATATTTACCCACTTCTCTACTTGGAGAGTAAGCCCTCCTCCGGTTATATGGTTTTACCGTATATTATCACATATGTATATATATATATATATATATATATATATATATATATATATATATATATATATATATATATATATATGTATATATGTGTGTGTGGAGAGAGAGAGAGAGAGACGTAGGTAGGTACATATGTAAGCACACAAACACGCACGCATATATATACGAATGTATGTATTTGTGTGTCTGTATGTCACCCCACCATCGCCGTATAACTAATGTTGATGCGATTATGCCCCTGTAACTTGTCGGTTCGAAAAAAGAGGCGTATAGGCTACTTTTGTATTATAGTGTGCGTGTTGTTATTTAACCCAGGGTCAAACCTGACTAAGCAGGCTCGTGCTCAAAGTCACTCTGGCCGTGACCATCCCATCCTATTCCTACGTCTCTGCTTGAAGTAGTTGTGTGGGATTTTAATCGAGATTTGGTTACTACTTCTAGCAGTTCGAGCCAAAACGTATAGGCCAGTTGTTGTTGTTTAATCCCAGGTCAGTCCTGATCCGGGCAGCTCTACAATCAAAGATGTTCCAGCAATGACCATCCCTTCTGTTATTCAGACAGAGTGTATCTAGGACTACATTGTGTAATGTATAGTATAGTGTTCAGTCTTAATAGCTACAGTTGTAGTTAGTTCCGTCTTGGTTCAACTTGCGCTTGGTAGCCTCTTCGTTTACACCCTTTAAATCCCACTTCAACTCAACAAAACTCTGTTACACACACACACACACACATACATGCAGAGCCACCTTTGAAAGTGTCAGTCTTTAAGGGATTATGTTCGTCCACCACTGTTTGGCCTTCATTGCTGCACATTCTCTGTGTGTTTTGTGGATAAAGTTTCCTTTCGATCTCAGCAGAACTTTTTGCCAGACACTTTGTTCACGTCGATTGAAGCAATGACAAATAAAGGGTCTTCAATGTACCTGAAAATTGAAGGAAAAGATGATGGATAATGAAACGAATAATGCATGGCAAATTGAATGCAATTTAATAAATGATAATATACGTGTGTTTAATTGTAATCGTCTAAGCCCTCTAACCACTAAGCTACACACCTGCACTTGTACGTATCTCCTGGTAGTTTTGTCTCTTGCATGTGAGATATCTCTGTGGGTTTAAGTGGAGCGGGGTCAGTTGTCTGATGTTCCATGGGGTTTGCTGCTAAGAAATGAGATAGGGTTTGGCAGTCGGTTATTTTGGAACCAGTTTTCTTGGTGATTTATCCAGGGTTGAAATAGTTGCCTGGCAATGTCTGGGGGACAACGGATTAGATGTCGGTTGATTATCCTGTTATGTTGTTATTTTATAGGTGTGTGGCTCCTGGTTAGGAGATTCAGCTCATAATCGTAAGGGTGTGGGTTTGGTTCTCACACTTTACTTCAGCTCACTCAGCTGGCAGAAATGAGTCATACCTGTAATTCAGTGGACCAGCTTATCATGTTCTGTGCTCTGTGTTGGATTTCCCTGAGAACTACATCTATCGTATGCATGTCAGTCGCATCTTGTCTTCTACTATAGTCTCAGGTTAAGCAAATCCTTGTGAGTGGATTTGGTAGAAAGAAACTGGAAGAAGCCCATCACATATATGTGTGTCTTTGTGTTTGTCCCCCCACCATTCCTTGACAGCCAATGCTGGTGTGTTTGTGTCCCTGTAACCTAGTGGTTCAACAAAAGAGAGCGATAGAATAAGTTCTGAGGTTGATTTCTTCGACTAACACCCTTTAAGGCGATGCTCCAGCATGACTACAGTCAAATGGCTGAAGCATATAGAAAACAGTAAAAAATGTCTGTGGTGCACTTAGCCACTTGCTTGTTAATTTCACGAGCAGGCTGTTCCAGTGATCGGAACAATCCTAATTGACCAACAGCATTTTTAGATGGTGTTGGACCACTCGACACTTTGGTTTGCCCTCATTCTGCGCTGTGGTTCTGTCTTCAAGTGGTTGTGAAGTGTTTTGTTTGCCAGATGGGAATGTGGTTGAACACCATCCTCTTTTCTGATGTTGTGAGGATGCTGAAGGATTAAGGGGGGAGTGTGGTGGCTGTTGTTGTTGGTGTTGTTTAACCTCAGGTTAGTCCAGATTGAGCAAAATCCATGATCAAAAGTATCACAGCCATGACCATCCTGTCATTAACAAATCCGGAACCACATGACGCAGCATATCCTGAGTCTAGCCACCATGTAGTGGTCTCCCTCATTGGCTCATACATACATACATACATATATATATAGATAAGAGAGTAGGGTGTGATTTGAGGGAGATTTGGCTGCTATTTCTAGCAGGTCCAGCTACCATGTAGAGGTCTCCCTCATTGACTCATACATACATATATACATAGGTAAGAGTGTAGGGTGTGATTTGAGGGAGATTTGGCTGCTATTTCTAGCAGGTCCAGCTACCATGTAGAGGCCTCCCTCATTGGCTCATACTTACATATATACATAGATAAGAGAGTAGGGTGTGATTTTGAGGGAGATTTGGTTGCTATTTCTAGCAGGTCCAGCTACCATGTAGAGGTCTCCCTCATTGGCTCATACATACATATATACATAGATAAGAGAGTAGGGTGTGATTTTGAGGGAGATTTGGTTGCTATTTCTAGCAGGTCTAGCTACCATGTAGAGGCCTCCTTCATTGGCTCATACATCATCATTATCATCACCATCGTTTAACGTCCGCTTTCCATGCTAGCATGGGTTGGACGATTTGACTGAGGACTGGTAAAACCGGATGGCAACACCAGGCTCCAATCTAATTTGGCAGAGTTTCTACAGCTGGATGCCCTTCCTAACGCCAACCACTCAGAGAGTGTAGTGGGTGCTTTTACGTGTCACCTGCACGAAGGCCAGTCAGGCGGTTCTGGCAACGGCCACGCTCAAAATGGTGTCTTTTATGTGCCACCCGCACAAGAGCCAGTCCAGGGGCACTGGCAGCGATCTCACTTGGCTTGCCGGGTCTTCTCACGCACAGCACATTTCCAAAGGTCTCGGTCAGTAGTCATCGCCTCGGTGAGGCCCAATGTTCGAAGGTCTTGCCTCACCACCTCAGCCCGGGTCTTCCTGGGCCTACCTCTTCCACGGGTTCCCTCAACTGTTAGGGTGTGGCACTTTTTCACGCAGCTATCCTCATCCATTCTCACCACATGTCCATACCAGCGCAATCGTCTCTCTTGCACACCACAACTAATGCTTCTTATGTTCAGCTTTTCTCTCAAGATACTTACACCCTGACGGGTATGCACACTGACATTACACATCCAGCGGAGCATACTGGCTTCATTCCTTGCGAGCTTACGCATGTCCTCAGCAGTCACAGCCCATGTTTCACTGCCATGTAGCATGGCTGTTCAATGAATTTTCAAAATTCTAGTCGTTCTATTGACGGGATTTTGTCAAAAGAAAGTGAGCTAAAAGTAAAAAAGATACAATTCCTCTTTCCATCAGGAAAGGAACCTTTGGAGAAAACTCCAAGCTGCCATTATATGGAATTTTTTTTTTTATTTAGTGTTTAATTTTATTTTTCATTTTCGAATTAACTGTCACGATATCTGCAAGAATAAATTGCATTGATATAAGAACTGCCGTTCAGTGGCACCAGTTCTGTAGAGATGTTTGTTTGGCAAAAAACTGGTGCCGGACAAAACTCCAATTGCTGGTCCGGACCATAGAGTGGAGTTCCATGAAAGTTTGTTCTTCAAAAAGAAGAACAATGGACGACGAATGTGTCGCAAAACTTGGGTTGTTGGATGTTATGACACCACAACCAGAAAAAGGATTTCTTCAACGTCTACCCGATAGGAGTGCAGAGATGTTGGAGAATGTTATCAGACAAAACGTTCTTGCAGAAAATTTATGACTGACAATTTGGCAAGCTATTGGAATCTGCATATACTCGGTTCCATTCACCAGACGGTAAATCGTTCCCCAAATTTCTTAGATCGGTCATCGGGGTATGTAAAAATCAGCGGAAGTAAAGATTATGGGAGATTATTTTTGTTGGTTTTATTTTGAAATGAAAACATTATATCAAGGTACGATTCAAGAAGATTGGATCCAGGGCGCGCATCCGCGCATGCGAGACGTGACTAGTGGATCCTACGACTCTCCAGCGCGCGTCACGCACAAAACATGTATGAGGGTGTTTGCGTTTTGTTTACAATGTGTTTTATTTACTTTGTTCAAAAAAACCAAAACAAACCGTCCTGCATGTTTTGTGCATACATGCATTGGCAATAGATTGTTATTGTAGGATCGACTAGTCACGACTCGCGTGCGCGTGCGCAATAGCAGGTGTGTGCGCCAATTAATGGCGGTGAATTCGAATGTGTGAAAAAAAGGTAAATTTCAACATTTCTCTCGTTCAACACCCGACAAAGCATAAACCACAAAATTCACCTTTATTCTGTAATTCTATCTCCAGAAAATCGAAAAATACAAGTTATTCGCTGAAAAATTCTGCGCCAGAAATTGCAAAAGAAGAAAAAACCATTTCACAGCTGATGTCTTCTGCTGAATTGCAGACATTTTCGAACAAGGTAAGGCAAAGAGATTTCCTTTTAATTGGCTTTCGCTTGTTTCAATAAAGACAAAACAAAACACTAACATGCTTTTGCTTTTGTTCAGACTTCGTTACTACTAATTTTTATAATTTCAGCATTCGTTTATTATTGTTTTCAAACGTATTTCTGCCAAATGTCATTTATAAAACATGTTTAAAGAAAAAGGGTGCGGATGCAGTCACGCCCCTCACCTTCGAAAATGTGTTTTTTAGTGAAAGGTTTCTAAGGAAACGTGTCTGTTTATTATTACATGTGTGTTTATATAGATGTCTGTAGGTATATAACGTGTGTATTTGTCTTTCTATAGCTCGAGAGAGAGAGAGAGAGAGAGAGAGAGAGAAAGTTGTAATGGAATTGAAGGCTTGTAATGGCTGTGGAGTATCTCTGGGTCAGTTCGTCGTACTTTATATTGTCTGATATCGTCTTTAAATCACATTTCACCTTCCAACACTTATAACCCCTCCTGAATCTCAATATTTCGTCGTTTTTTTGGCTTTCGGACACCTCAGTGTTTGTCCATCCATCGACATGCACAAATCTTGCAGTCCTCCATTTTGTTCTCTTCTGGATCCTTTCTTGGTCTACGCCTTTCAAACACGCGCGAAACAATTTCCAGTGGGAGGAGGGGGAGCCTGTTGAGCCTTGTGTTTTTTTGTATTTGTTTTTTTTTTCTCTTGCTTTGTATCGGAGGGGAATGGGTGGAGGGGGTGTCTGAGAAGGTGGGTGGGGTGGGGTGGGACGGGGTGTATGGCTTGGGGTTCTAATTCAATCTGTCCTTTCTTCCTCTTCCTTCAGCTACCATCCACTGTTCTTTGTTTCTCTTTTCTTCCTGTTGCACCTTCTCCGGCCCCTTTCTAACTTCTTCCTCTGCAGAGGCCTTTTTTAGCAACATTTAAAGCAACGAGGGGTTCTGCCCTCCACCCCCACCCCCACTCTCAACACTACATCTCCAATGGTCACCGTTTCCACCATATTTTCAGTGGTTCTGCCAATACCCAATATGATCAGGTCCAATGTTTGCTCTTTCCATACAGAATTTTCTGTTTTCGTGGCCTGCAGGACGGCTATTTCTTCTTTACTTCCGAGAAGAACAGCCGCCACAACCCAAGCCACATCTGTTTCTGGTGGGATTCTCTCCACCCTAATCCTGGAAGTCCTTCTTCCAAGATATGTAGGTTACTGTGGTTACAGCATATTCTTTTGCCTTTCCTGCCTTCTTGAACCACAATTGTTCCAAATCTGCTTCCTCTGCCTCAACGTTTTCAATTTTCCTTTCTTCCACTGAGTACACCTTATATATTTACTGTTTTCTTACCCATATTTTCCAATACTTTCTGGAGTAGGGACAACTTAGCATCACCACCGATCCTACATGCCATCTTCTCATATTTCTCCATGTTTGTCAGGTCCACCTCCTTTTTTGTGACTTCTGTCACTTCAGCAAATCTTTCTTCTTCCTTAAACACTTGTCCATTCTATCAACTGCTCGTACGAGCCACTCCTCCGAAGAGGACAATTCGGACTCCCTAAGGTCTGAATAGAACATGTTCCTTACTGTTGGCATTGCTGATCCTGCTTAAGGCGGAGAGAAAGCACAAGACAGTCGACCCCTCCTCACACAATCAACAAATACACCAACACTATGTAAAAGCATGAGAGGAAATGGGAAAGAAGAAAGAGAGCGAATGTCTTAATTCTCCTGCTTAAATAGTCGTTGCCGATGGGAGTCTTGCCGATGAGAGTCTTGCTGTTGTATTAGATTGATAGATAGAGAGATATTGATATATGTAAATATATATGTGTGTATATATTTAAGTGCAAGATCTCAGGATCAAGGTGTAGGAAGTGAGTAAGCTTCAAGCAGTCCATAGTAGAAAGTATAAAAAGCAACTTTGAAGAACATTAGTGGTTTATTGTCAAAGAAGATTGTAAATGTTTTCAAAAATTAGGGAACAGAGGAGATAAAATCACCAGCAGAACCTCAGAAATAGTAATTAGCCTAACGAGGGGTACTCCACTAGCTACTGATAAGGGTGAATACACCTTAGTTAAATGAAGGTTACATTGTTGTCAAAATATCTCAAGAGAATAAGGTTCTGCTAGCTGGGAGACATATGTTACTGGGATTTTCACCTGTTCCAATCCCTAAATTTGCATGTGTCTGTAGTTATATGTGTGTTTGTGCATGTGTGTGTGTGTGTGTGTGTGTGTACATGTATGTAGAAGAGAAGAGATGAGAAAGGAATAAACGATCATCTTCTGAACTTTCTAGGATGATTGCTCCTTCCTTTGTCATTCCTTTTCTTATTACTGCTCCCTACTTGACTAATGTGTCATTCTGGTGTATATTCAGTTTCACACCAGGTTATTTGGATCTCAATGCCTTAGCAATATATTCTTTTACTTGTTTCAATCATTTTGATTGTGGCCACGCTGGAGCACCACCATTTAGTCAAAGAAATCGACCCCGGGACTTATTCTTTGCAAGCCTAGTACTTCTGTTGGTCTCTTTTAATGTATTTTAATTATCATGTGCTTTTCAAGAGGCTTTTATAATTGAAGATTTCAACTTCACAATTCAGTCTTAATTCACTGTGAGATACACGTTTCAAGGTTGTATTAATGTCCAACAGAAGTGTACCCCAACACCGTAACTTTGTTTCCTCATAGCTGCATGCAACAAACATGAATATTTGAAGATAAAATTCTTTACAAATGGAGTAGATTACAATTGTATCTGGATTTGTTGTGAAAAAAAGTTTTGAAGGAGGGTGAAAAGAGGAGTTTCAGATAAATCACCCATGGGTTGTGAATAAAAATAGGGAAACAGAATACTTTGAGAGAAAAACCCCACCCTTTTTTTTTTTAAAGCTAATTTCAATAAGGCAAACCCCCATCTGTGTCATAAACAGATTCACTGTAGACACAATAAACATATGGTCCTGTGATATTGGACTGGGGTGGAACAGTTCTCCACTATCTACTTGAAGCTCTTCTATAGGCACTGTACTAAAAATAGCAACCCTTTATATTCTTAAGGTAGTGATATACAAAAAAGAAAACTTAATAAATTTATCATACAGACAGAGACATGGCTGTGTGGGAAAGAAACTAATTTTGTAATCTCATGGCTTCAAGTTCAGTCCCACTGCATAGCACCTTGGGAAAGCGTGTGTATATATATACATATATATATTGATTGAAGTGTACAGTATTATAGTACTATGTATCCATTGTGGCCATCCTTACCAGTCGGTTTTGCACTTGGGGCTTAATAGGTTGTTAGATAACAGTCCAATTATGTAACCCTGCACTCTTCAGAGCAGCTCTACTGTCTGTTTTGTATGGTTTCTATGACTGAATGCCCTTCCTAACTAATGCCAGCCACTTTACAGAGTGAACTGAGTTCCTTTTTATGTGGTGCCCATGCACATATGTTAGTACATTACAATATTAGAGAAGTATTTCAGTTGATTTCACCAATCAGGCTCCCACACAACAGCAGAAAATCCCAATCCTGGTGCTTGTTAGAAGAAGGGCTCGTGCAAACAAAGAAGATTGTGCTGAAATGGATTTGTTGTATATATATAATATATATACATGGGTTGCATGGAGGCAAAGTGACTGAGTCCCTTTCAAGTGTTGGGCCTCATGGAGGCAATGACTGAGAAGACCCATCAAGCTGAGCAAAACCGCAGTTGTGGCAGATACTGGGACAGTACAAATTGGCATGTAAGGGCATCCAGCTATAGAAAACCATGCCAAATCAGAGAGGAGCCTGGTGCAGCCTTCCAGTGTGCCAACCCAGTCAAACCATCCAACCCATACCAGCATGGACAATGGATGCTAAATGATGATGATGATGACACACACACAATAAATACATATGTGTGTATACATATATATATATATATATATATATATACATATAATTATATATATATATATTTCGTTTTTTTGGATTTGGTTTGCAAGATTTCTTTGTCATTTTGTGTGTTGAAGCATCTTCTGTTGTGTCTGGGGAGAGTCATTTTCTTATTGTGCCTTCAAATTTAACACTCACCGGTAACATTTCCACTTATTTCTTATTTTAATTTTCCTAAAACTTTCGTTGCGTCTTGCAAACTTATCAATAGTCTTGACTCTGTCCGTTATTTATGCATGTGTGTGTCTCAGTGTGTGTGTATGTATGCATTCATGTGTGTGTATGTATGTCTGTGTGTGTGTGCATATGTATATATGTATGTATGGGTGTGTATGCATACATGTATGCATGTATGTATTCTGCATATTCCTGTGTTTGTGTGTGTTTTTATGTATGTGTGTGCATGTGTGTATATGTATGTATGTACCTCTGTCTCCTTGTGTGTGCATGTCTGAGTGTGTGTGTGGGTGTGTGTACGTATGTTTGTAAGTATATATGTGTGTATATGTGTACATATCTATGTATATGTATATATAATTGTGTATGTATTTGTATAAATCCATATGTATGAGTTTTTAGGTTCTGTATGTATGTACATATATCTGTATGTATGTGTGTGTATATATGTATGTATGCGTGTATGTGTGTTTGTGTGTATATATATGTATGTATATGTATGTATGTATGTATGTGTGTATATATATATATATATATATATATGTATGTGTATGTGTATGTATGTATATATGAAAACACTTGAGTTCTTTTTCTTTTATATATATGTATTTGTATGTATGTATGTATGTATGTATGTATGTGCATGCGTGTGTTTACGTATGTGTTTGTATACATGTATGTATATGTATATGCGTATCTGTTTATTCGGTTATAGGCGTAGATGTATATGTATGAGTATATGTATGTGTCTATTTCTATTTATACATGTGTATATATATATATGTATATATGTGTGTATGGGGACATGCACACATATGGGTATATTTGTATAGGCATGGGTACGTATGTGCATATGTGTAAATGTGGACGTATGTGTGTATACGTGTGTGTGTGTATATATATATATATATATATACACATATATATATGTGTATATATATCATCATCATCATCATCATCGTTTAACGTCCGCTTTCCATGCTAGCATGGGTTGGACGATTTGACTGAGGACTGGTGAAACCGGATGGCAACACCAGGCTCCAGTCTGATTTGGCAGAGTTTCTACAGCTGGATGCCCTTCCTAACGCCAACCACTCAGAGAGTGTAGTGGGTGCTTTTACGTGTCACCCGCACGAAAACGGCCACGCTCGAAATGGTGTCTTTTATGTGCCACCCGCACAAGCCAGTCCAGGGGCACTGGCAACGATCTCGCTCGAAAATCCTACAGGAGCCAGTCAGGCGGTACTGGCAACGGCCACGCTCAAAATGGTGCATCTCATGTGCCACCCGCACAAGAACCAGTCCAGGGGCACTGGCAACGATCTTACTTGGCTTGCCGGGTCTTCTCACGCACAGCCCATTTCCAAAGGTCTCGGTCCGTAGTCATCGCCTCGGTGAGGCCCAATGTACGAAGGTCTTGCCTCACCACCTCAGCCCAGGTCTTCCTGGGCCTAACCTCTTCCACGGGTTCCCTCAACTGTTAGGGTGTGGCACTTTTTCACGCAGCTATCCTCCTCCATTCTCACCACATGTCCATACCAGCGCAATCGTCTCTCTTGCACGCCACAACTGATGCTTCTAATGTTCAGCTTTTCTCTCAAGATACTTACACTCTGACGGGTATTCACATTGACATTACACATCCAACGGAGCATACTGGCTTCATTCCTTGCGAGCTTACGTATGTCCTCAGCAGTTACAGCCCATGTTTCACTGCCATGTAGCATGGTTGTTCGTACGCATGCGTCATACAGTCTGCCTTTTACTCTGAGTGAGAGTCCCTTTGTCGCCAGCAGGGGTAAGAGCTCTCTAAACTTTGCCCAGGCTATTCTTATTCTAGCAGCTACACTTTCAGCGCACCCACCCCCACTACTAACTTAGTCGCCCAGATAGCGGAAGCTATCGACTACCTCTAGTTTTTCACCCTGGATATATATATGTATGTATATGTGTATATGTCTTTATGTATGCATGTATGTTTTCACACAGTTATATGTATGTGTTGTCCAACCCACTATCCGGTAGCGTCCAATTCTCTAACGGTTTTTTTCAAATGAATTAAGTCATAACCTTATCCATCTATTGTTTTCATAATCGGTCATAAAGTCTTACGTTTAAGATGATTCCCATGCATTCCCTGAAGAGAAGGTTACAATTTTAATATCACAGATCCCTATGGATCACACAGGTTGTAATCCTTTGAAACATATGTAGGAATAAAGTATGCAATTATAACATGCGTTTTCTCCATTCCTTAAATTTTTAAATATATATATATATATATATATATATATATATATATATATATATATATATATATATATATATATATATGTATGTATGTATGAGCCAATGATGGAGACCTCTGCATGGTGGCTACACCTGTTAGAAGTAGCAGCCAAATCTTCCTCGAATCACACCTTACTCTCTTATATTTTAGATGAGGAAAGTATTTGAATATCCTAGGAGATTCTTGTGGTGGTGGTGTGGTGGTGGTGGTGTATTGGGCAATCATTGTTAAGGGGAAGGGCTGCAGAACTGTCCCTGAATACTTAAGGGATTACGTAGTAGAGATACAGCCAATCCAGGGAGGGTCCTGCAACGTTGTGTGAATGTAGTTCCTTGTTTTTGTGTGTTGACTGTGATCTTGAGCATGATAAGAGGGTCTGCCATGTTGTTTAACCCTAGGGCAATACTGATCCAGTAGACCTATGATGGTGGGTGTTACAACTATGATTATCTTGATTTTGTTTGGTTTTAATTCAGCCCTAGTCTATCTTGGAATATATAATTTAATGGATCTTTCCAACTTTAAGACAGCTAAGCAGTGATTTCAGGGAGAGTTAGCTGCTATTTCTTGTAAAGTAAGGTACCACATAAAAGTTACTCACCAATTTTTGATGATGATGATGGTGATGATAGTGGTAGTAGTGGTGGTAGTGGTGATGATGATGTTGATGACAATGATGGTGGTAGTAGTAGTGGTGGTGGTCATGACGATGATAGCAGTAATGCTGGTGACAGTGATGATGATGATGATGATGGTTGTGGTGGTGGTGGTGGTGGTGTTAAGTAGAACACAATGAATCGCCCCCAAGAGGCTCTGTGTGAAGGAAGTAAAACAGCAGACTATTTTCTTAGGACACCCAAGAGAGAAGAGGGGGGTGCAATGGGGGTGGGGGTGGGGGATATAACATTTCACTGTTGTTGTGTTGACGTGGGTGGTGCATATATATATATACACACACGTATGCATGATATAATCTCGTATATATATATACATAGATATATTCACTCCCTCACACCCTCTCCCCTCATACACGGCTTTTTTTTTCTCGAAGTGTCTTGAAGTACACAGAGGAAGCTATAAATAAGGCCTTGTAAATACTGAGTTGAGAAAACTATTTTGGACTCCCCAAAAAAAAACAATTCAGTTTCTAAAATGCTTTGGTCCAATGGTAGAACATCTGTCATGTTCAAAGATGTGGGTTTGAGTCTCACTGGCAGCCTCTTTGATTTTTACTCTCCAAATAGTTTCCATGTTTCTACTTATTAGCTTCACGTTTGTGCTTCGAAATCCACCATTTCCCCAAAAAAGGGATTCTTTTACAGTCGTCGAAAAATTTATTACAAGAAGGCAAAGCTGTGTGGTCAGGAAGACCCCTTTGTAGCTAGTTGGTTTTGGGTTCAGTCCCACCGTGTGGTACCTTGGCTAAGTCTTTTATACTATACTGTCAGACCAATCAATGCCTTAGACATGAATTTTGTAGATGGAAACTGGAAGGAAGCCTATTCTACTGGGTTGGCCATGTGATTCAGATACCAAGTAGCCAGTTCCCAAAGATGGTCCTCTTCAGCAAGATTCAGACTGGAAGTTGGCCCTGTCGACTTTCGAAAGTTTGTTTTGCTGCAGGTCTCAAGTGGTCTCTCATTTTACGTAGTATCCTTCCCAATTGGTGAGGGTCCCTGGCTGTTAATTGGAAGCCATGCAAGTCCATGTGCTTTTACCTGTCTCTTCTCAAAGCTCGTTACTCCAGCGTTCACCACATCAGCTCGTTAAGTCTCAACAGTCCTCACCGTTTGTTTTTACTGTTTTGTTCTTGTTGTTCTGTTTTTGTTACCACTTTAACCTTCTGCGGGAAGGACTGTTTTAACGAAGTCTCATCTGGTCCCTGCCTTTGAAATGCGGAGTATATAAAACAGGGGGCAACTGATGAAGGGAATGTTCTTTATGTTGCCTGTTTCGTTTCTCTGTTTGTTTCTTTCGATGTTCATTGTTTGTGTTTTTTTTATGTTCTCGTTTCTCTTTTTGTTCACATTTCTTTGATGCCCTGTACCAATATATACATGTATATATATACATATATAAGTAGGCATGTACATGTATGTGTGTATATATGCATATACTTATATGTTGCTTTCCAGAATTCTTTGCTACCAGCATAAATAAGTTATTGATAAAATGGCAAAATTGTGTTGATGATTTAGGTGCATTCTTTGATTAACTGCATTGCTTTTCGTTGAGATAAAGTAAAATAAACTTTCAGTTCAAAATCGGATCATTTCATTCTTAACGACCTGATATAATGTAGCCCTGTACGTTTACTTTAAATCCACATGTTGGTCGTGATTGGAACGCCTTTGTTCATTGAACAGCCGTATCGGGGTTGGCCTAGGGCTAAACAATCACAACAACCACAGTTTTCCATAACAATACAATCATTGGCATTTGGGGTGGCCACCAGTTGCAAACAGATGGTGCACTTTGAGTGCAAACATGTACACACACTTTTACTGTCCTTGTTGTTTTTGTTGTTGTTGGTGGTGGTGGTGGCGGCGGTGGTGGTGGGGTGTTGTCCCTGTTTGGTGTCAATGTTGTTTTCTTTGTCTTTCATTGATTATTTAATGAAATATATTTATACGTACATAGACGCATACACAAACACACTCACACACTTATATACATACATTGCATTCATACAAGCATACACAGATACATATATAGAGTTACTCATACATTCACATGTACACACACACACACACACACACACACATTCATACACATACCTATATATATCTTGCATTCATGCATACACACACAGTACATGCATACATGTATAGTGACATGCAATGACATTAACTCCCACATACATGTTAGTCAATACACACACAGCCTGGAAGACTTCCTAAAAAAAAAGAAACCCCATATATCACAACACCACCACCACCACCACTACCACCTCAGCCACCACTGTCACCACTACCAACACCACTACAAGTGCTGCAACATATACCATCACAAAATTGCCACCAGAACTACCACCACCACCACCGCCCTACTCGCTACTCACTTCATAACCACTGCTACTATCACCTAAGCTGCAACTCCTACTTTCACCACCACCACTTTCCACCACAAACCAATGAGGGAGATCCGCGACTACTAACTACATTATTAGAAATAGCAGCTAAATCTCCCTCAAATCACACCCTACTCCTCTCTTATGTATGGACTAATGTGGGAGGCATCTACATGGTAGCTAGAGCTGGGAGAAATAGCAGCCAAATCTCCCTGAAATGGCTCCCATTTTAGAAATAGTTACATTGTATAAACAAAATTTTAGGGGAAAGGCAAGATGGTCACAGCTGGAGTGTCTGCTGTGACTGGATTGACCTGGGACTAAACTACCACCACCACCATGTTGTTATTATTCATGTCAACATTTCCATGGCAACAGAAAACTGTTCACACACAACACGGTGGGGGAGGTCAGTGTGTGTGTGTGTGTGTGTGTGTGTGTTTATCTGGTGCCTGGTGGTGATGGAGACATCCTGTTCTATAAGTGTCACTGTTGGTTTTTCGTTGTTTAACCCTAGGCCAGCCTCGGTGGAGAAGGTCTATGACCACAGATGCCTCAACCATGACCATCTCATATTTAGAAGTGCATGACTTCGGGTGTCCTCCTTTCTTTATTGAAGAAGTTCAGAAGTGAGGTGAGGATCATTTAGCTGTTATTTTCAGCAGATAGAGCAACCATACAACAGCTCTCATTTTCCTGTGCCTGGTTTCAGCTGCAGTCAGAGTCTTGACTTATGATCAAAGAGTTTCCATCCTTGACCATCCAACATGATCTTGTGTTTTTTGAAGACAGCAATGTGGTGTGATTTTGAGGGAGATTTGTCTGCTATTTCTAAATGAAGACCAGTTCCCACATGTGGGCTGATTTGTGTCAGGAGCAGTGGGGAGAGGCAGGGTGATGGGGTGGGGGGCAGATATCGTGTGCTTATGTTGTCATTTTGCTCCAGCTAAACCCTGAGTAAGCAGAAGTATGATCACAGGCAATCCAGTTGTGACTATCCCCTCTGTCTCCGATGTTTAGGGAGCCAAGGCTCCCATTAGCAAGTAAGCATGATTTGTAGGAGATTGTGGAGTGAAGGAGGAATTGCGAGAAAGAGAAGAGACGTGGATTGGTTTGTCGAGGTAGGGTGAGGGCAAAATGTTCTTGTTATGTGTTGGTGGAACATCCAGGTTGGGGGGGGGGGGCTAGCAGATGGCAATACTAGAGTGAGAGAAGGCATGTGGGTAGAATACACAGGTCGGGGGCAAGCAGAGAGTAAGGATACAGTGGCCCTGGGCCAAGAGGACGACAAGATTGGGGAGTGAGAGGTAATCATAATGCGTGAGAAAGAGATGTAGTTTGGTTCATTGTGTAAGAAGTTTTCTTGTTAAGTGTAGGTGGGACACACAGCACTTGTAGAACTCAGTTTCACTGATGTGGGTGGGACAGATTGAAGGATGTGCTGAAACGATTGTCATGTTGAATAAAAGATTCTAAATCCATCTTCTGTTTCTTTTATCAACAATAAACACAACAAACATTGTGGGTTTCCTGACATAAATCCAGTGAAAATTGTAGAGTTTCTGTGGAGGATGACATCAGGTAGCCTGAAACGGTGAATGTGCTTTGACTGACATAAGAATAGGCATATACTCAAAGTCCAAATAGTTACATGTGTGTGTGTATATATGCATCTGTGTGTGTGTGTATATATATATATTTATATATATATATATATATATATATAGCAGTGTATATGTCTGTGTGTATATATATATATATATAGTTCAAAAACACAATAACAAAAAAACAAAAAAACAACAAAGTGAGGACGTGATATGGATAGTATTATTGGACGCTCAGGAAAGGAAAGAGAGAGTGTATGACGTTTCGGGCGTAGCCCTTCGTCGGAAAGATGGAAAGTTCGGAGAATGGAAGAACGGAGAAAGAGGAAAATGGTACCGATGCCCACGAGGTTACATGATGAAAAGACCGGAAGAGGAGGTGGTGGGGGAAAAGTTCTTTCTAAGATGGGAGAGTGAAAAAGGGAGATGAATATCGGTGCGCGTGCGTAAGTCTGCGAGTGTGTGTGTGATAACAGAACGTGTGTGTGCGTATGTAGGTGTGTGTGTGTGTGTGTGTGCATGGTTTGGTGGTTTATCTGTTAGTGTGTTTGTGTGTGTGTGTGTGTGTGTATGTATATATATAACTTTTATGAGTAATATTCTAAAAGAATATATAATTGAACTTATGTTGAGTGCTCAATTATCTTGAGCAAATAAATGTGTATATATGTGATTTTATATTATTAATTCATCAATAATATATTTAGGAAATCAATATTTAGTATTTCAAAAGATATGTATCCAACATAACATGGTAGCATAATAAATTTAAAAGTTTAAAACATAAAAATAAAAATATGGAATATAAATATCGATACATATAAAAATCTAAAAATAGATAAATATATGTTTAAATATATATGCGTATAAAAATTTATGTGTAAATAAGCATGAATATTATGTTTATTTTTATGTTTTAAACTTTTAAATTTATTATGCTACCATGTTATGTTGGATATATATCTTTTGAAATACTAAATATTGATTTTCTAAATATATTATTGATGAATTAATAATATATATATATATATATATATATATATATGTATACCCATGCACTTTTACACCCTGATGTGGGCTGATGCAAACAAACAGCCAAAGAAACTGAGTCAGTGACTGCGTGCGCGTGTATGTATGTGTGTATCTGTGTTCTACATGATACGGGGAGGGGGGACAGTTATGTGGTGGTGGTGGTGTGGGGGGATCATGTTTCAAGTGAGACTGGGAAGGAAGTTGAGGCAGGGTAACCCACATAGACGCCCCCCCCCTTGCCACCCCATTCCAATGGTGGGACAGACCCAGACACACACACACACACCACCGACAAGGAGTTCATATGGGGTGGGGGGGGGGGGGTAAGTATTGGGTGGCTGGTG
Source organism: Octopus bimaculoides (assembly GCF_046866305.1). Taxonomy (NCBI): domain Eukaryota; kingdom Metazoa; phylum Mollusca; class Cephalopoda; order Octopoda; family Octopodidae; genus Octopus; species Octopus bimaculoides. Next base: position 652,344 of record NC_142935.1, on the reverse strand, counting down.
AGGTGGGAGTGGGGGCTAAGGAATGCCCAGCAAACACAATAACATATACTCACTCCCTCACACACACACACACCTACCCAAGCAGCCAGAAAGGCAGAAACACACACAAAACCAAGTCTTAAAAGCTGAGGAAGCTCTGACCTGATGTGAGTTCTTTTTACTTGCTAAAAATAGCAGTCAAATTTCCCCTGTCACATGATGAAAAGAAGAACACATAGCATCATGGGCTTGTTGATAGAAGAAGAAATGGGGGGGGGGTCAAAGATGGAACCCTTATGACTAAAGCTCTGGTCAGGCTGGTTTAGCCTGGGGCTAAACGAAAACAACATTTCCATGGAGCCCACAGGCATATATACACATACGTATATAAACAAGCACTCCTTTGTTTACAACGACAAGTGTTCCAGTTGATCTGATTGACGGAACAACCTCCTTCAATTGGATCAGTGCCCTACACACACCTGCACCCTTAACATAGTTCTCAGGAGAATTCAGTGTCACACAGAATGGGACAGGATTGGTCCTTTGAAATACAAGTACGACTCTTTTTTTGCCGGCTGAGTGGACTGGGGCAATGCAAAATAGAGTGTCTTGCTCAAGGATACAACGCACCATTAAGGATCGAATTGTTGACCGTATGATTGTAAGCTCAACACCCTAACCAGTAAGCCATGTGCCTTTACCATATATATCATCATCATCGTTTAACGTCCGCTTTCCATGCTAGCATGGGTTGGACGATTTGACTGAGGACTGGTGCAACCGGATGGCTACACCAGGCTCCAATCTAATTTGGCAGAGTTTCTACAGCTGTATGCCCTTCCTAACGCCAACCACTCAGAGAGTGTAGTGGGTTCTTTTAGGTGTCACCCGCACGAAAACGGCCACGCTTGAAATGGTGTCTTTTATGTGCCACCCGTACAAGAGCCAGTCCAGGGGCACTGGCAACGATCTCGCACGAAAACCCTACAAGGCCAGTCAGGTGGTACTGGCAACGGTCACGCTCAAAATGGTGCATCTCATGTGCCACCCGCACAAGAGCCACTCCAGGGGCACTGGCAACGATCTCACTTGGCTTGCTGGGTCTTCTCACGCACAGCACATTTCCAAAGGTCTCGGTCAGTAGTCATCGCCTCGGTGAGACCCAATGTTCGAAGGTCTTGCCTCACCACCTCATCCCAGGTCTTCCTGGGCCTACCTCTTCCACGGGTTCCCTCAACTGTTAGGGAGTGACACTTTTTCACGCAGCTATCCTCACTCATTCTCACCACATGTCCAAACCAGCGCAATCGTCTCTCTTGCACACCACTACTGACGCTTCTTATGTTCAGCTTTTCTCTCAAGATACTTACACTCTGATGGGTATGCACATTTACATTACACATCCAGCGGAGCATACTGGCTTCATTCCTTGCGAGCTTACGCATGTCCTCAGCAGTCACAGCCCATGTTTCACTGCCATGTAGCATGGCTGTTCGTACACATGCGTCATACCGTCTGCCTTTTACCCTGAGTGAGAGTCCCTTTGTCGCCAGCAGAGGTAAGAGCTCTCTAAACTTGGCCCAGGCTATTCTTATTCTAGCAGTTACACTTTCAGTGCACCCACCCTCACTACTAACTTGGTCACCCAGATAGCGGAAGCTATCAACTTCCTCTAGTTTTTCTCCCTGGAATGAGATAGAAGTTGTTTCCTGTTTGTTCACAGTGTTTATTGCACCTGAACATCTGCCACATACAAAGACTAACTTTGTAGTTAATCTGCCTTTGATATTGCTGCACCTCTTATGTGTCCATAGCTTGCACCGGGTACATCTTATAGAGTTACTGCCTACTCCTTTACTGCATACTGAGCAGGGCCATCTACCTGAAGGGGTTTGTATTTTATCTACCTTCCTACTTATTAGGATTTTGGTTTTTGCTAGGTTGACTCTAAGGCCCTTCGATTCTAGTCCTTGCTTCCACACCTTAAACTTCTCCTCTAGTTCTGATAGTGACTGCGCAATTAGTGCAAGGTCATCAGCATAGAGGAGCTCCCAGGGGCAACCTGTCTTGAATTCCTCTGTGATCACCTGGAGGACTATGATAATAGGAGGGGGCTGAGGACGGAACCTTGGTGGACCCCTACCTCTACCCGGAATTCATTACTGTACTCATTTCCAACCTTCACCTTACTGACAGCATCTCTGTACATGGCTCGCACAAACCATTCTTCTATCCCAAGTTTCCTCATTGACCACCAGATAAGGGATCGGGAGACCCTGTCAAAGGCTTTCTCCATGTCAACAAAGGCCAGGTACAGAGGTTTATCCTTGGCTAGATATTTCTCCTGCAGCTGTCTCACTAGAAATATGGCATCAGTGGTGCTTTTACCTGGCACGAACCCAAACTGCATCTCATCTAAATTGATTTGCTCCCTAATTAGTTGGGCTATGACCCTCTCCGTAACTTTCATAACCTGATCTAACAGCTTGATGCCTCTGTAATTATTAGTGTCTAAAGCATCACCTTTACCTTTGTAGCAGTTAGTTGACTATGGTGCTGCTACACCAGTCATTGGGTATGACTCCTTCGTGTATCACCTGGTTCGTAATACGGGTGACTAGGCTGTAGCCAACACTGCCAGATATTTTGAGCATCTCTGCAGTGATACCTGATGGGCCGGGGGCTTTCCCTGTCTTCATACTCTTAATTGCTTTATCTACCCTGGTACTGTCAACTCGGATAGCTGATCCCTCTGTTGGGTTGACATACGGCAGGCTCTCTTTCTCCCATTCATTCTCTTTATTAAGCAATCTATCGTAGTGGCATCTCCAGACCTCTTTCTTTGCAGCCTCATTTAGTGCAAGCGTACCGTCATCCATGCGAACACATTTCTCTCCTACAACATCACTATTCTCTCTCCTACACTGTCTTGCAACACGAAATACCTCGAGTCTTTGGTCCTCACGGCACAGAACATTGGCAAATCTTTTCTTATCTGCTTCCCCTCTGGCTAAATAAACCTGTCGCCTAGCTTCCCTTCTGGCAGATTGGTACAATTCCCTGCTACCACCGTTCTTCCAGTCCTTCCAAGCCTGTTTCTTTTGTCTAATAGCCCCGTCTACATCCTTGTTCCACCACCACATATATATATATATATATATATATATATATATATATATATATACATACATGTATATATACATGTATATATACACACACATGTACATACATATATATGTGTGTATATATATATATATATATTATTATTATTATGTAACTTAGATAGAACCATCCCTATAAGAGTTTTTTATTCTCATATTGACTGAATATATGTATGTATGTATGTATGTGTGCGTCTGTGTGTGCCTTTGTGTCTGTCTCTCCTACTAGATAACAACAGCTGTTGGTTTGTTCCACCCTACCCTCATAACTTAGCACAAAAAAACCCCCAAAAACCCTGCACTAAAGACAAAACTTGAAACGTGGAATGAAATAAAAAATCTATATTAATGACAACCAGTGAAGAGAAACATAACGAGAGTGTTACGAGACTGAAAGATTATGGGTGGAAGTTAATGAAGAAGCTGGAGTGAGTTTCAATTTGGAGTCCATGTTGAAAGAAAAAGATTTGGAAGAAGACAACGAAGAGGAATAGAAAACTAATTGTATTCAATGAAATGTATCTGAGAAAGATGTTGAGAGCACACTGGCAGATCAGGTCAGAAACAAAGAGATTCTGAGAAGAGCGAGGTTGTGACCATTGCAAGGGATTCCATCTGGCTGGCTCCATTCTGTACCTAACCAATCAGCAGGACTTGAAAACAACCATGGCTTGAGTACTACCTGATAACGAGTGTGAAAAAAGGGAGGCCAAAGATCCCATGCTACCCGGTGGTGGCCATTTCAAGATGACCCGAAGACTTGCTGGGGCTGCCTACTGGACCCTAGCAGCGGGAAATTTAGACACTGTCACGTGACAACTTGCTGGGGCAGCCTGCTGGAGCCTAGCAGCAGGTATAAAAAGGGGAATTTGACAAGACAATCAGTCGGACGCTGACACTCGTTGATGCTGCATTGAAGAGGCCAGGGAATAGAAGAAAGAAGACATGCACCCAACACCGGAGCTGAAGACACCTCCGAAAGGGGGGGAGGCGCTACGTCAAAATGGTAGGGGAGTAGGGGCCGAAACCGGACGTGGATCCTCCTGATGATGTCTTGAGCTAACTGGATCCTATAAAGGAGCTGTTGTGGTAGCAGACCACGAAACATGGTTGAAATTCCTCAGCATTATGTAGAATGGATGTGTGACGATAGAAGCTGAATGGAACCCACTGGAGGAGGCTGGTTGCCCACTGCCCTGAGCAAAAGTCAGTTTGCTTTGAATTGTAGACATTGAATGAAGTTTTAATTATCCGTTTCCTAAGCAACAAGCAGAGCATCAACAATGTTCCTAATCATGTGATATAAAAGCATTTTGTCGTTTGTTTTAAAAGCTGGGACAAAGACCGTTTAAAAAAGTCTGTGTTTCCGACCACTTGGATAAAAACCTGAAACTATCGCGTAAAAGTAGTTGACAAGTGATAAATATAGATTAATGTATAATAGAGTCTATGAGACTGTGTGTGGGTGAATAATTAGCTGTTTGTTGTTGGTTTGAATAAAATTAAACATCATTGAACACACGCACACAGATGTACATCAGGTGGAACATGAGACTAACTTTAATGAATGCTTTTAATCTCATAGGATACATATATATATATATATATATATATCTCATCATCATCATCATCGTCGTTTAACGTCCGCTTTCCATGCTAGCATGGGTTGGACAATTTGACTGAGGACTGGTGAAACCGGATGGCTACACCAGGCTCCAATCTGATTTGGCAGAGTTTCTACAGCTGGATGCCCTTCCTAACGCCAACCACTCTGAGAGTGTAGTGGGGGATTTTTATGTGCCACCAGCACAAAAGACAGTCAGGCGGTACTGGCAACGGCCACGCTCAGAATGGTGTATTTTACGTGCCACCTGCAAAAGAGCCAGTTCGAGGGCACTGGCAACGATCTCGCTTGAATGTCTTTACACGTGCCATCTGGCACAAGTGCCAGGAAGGCGACGCTGGGCACAGGTGCCATTAACGGTGCTCGAAACGTCAAAGACTTTCTCTATTCCCGAGCGTTAAACTAATACATCCTTTTGTTGTTTACACCACCTGTCATCGTCTGTTGTTTTTTTTATTCGTAAATTCTCCCATTTATATGTATGAATGTATTTATGTGTGTATATATATATGTGTGTGTGTGTGTGTGTGTGTGTACGTATGCATATGTAACTAACAGGCATTCCCGTCAGTTATGACGATGAGTGCTCAATGATCTGATCAATGGAACGACTTGCTTGTGAAATTAGCATACAAGTGGCTGAGCACTCCACAGACATTGCATAATCCTTAACATAGTTCTCATGGAGGTTCAGTGTGACTGAGAATGGGACAAGAGTGGCCCTTTTTGAATCCCATGTACAACTCCTTTCTGCCAGCTGAATGGCAGGACACAACACCACCACCGGGAACTCACAGCCTTGCAATTGAGGGCAGGACACACTGCAACCACTAAGCCACAAGCCTCTACGATGCAAACACATACATACATACATATATACATATATATATGTATATACAGTGGCATGTAAAAAGCACCATTTGAGCATGGTTGTTGCTAGTGCTGCCTGACTGGCCCATGTAAAAGCACCCACTTCACTCTTGTAGTGGTTGGCATTTGGAAGGGCATCCAGCTGTAGAAACCTTACCAGATCAGAATGAAACCTGGTACAGCCTGCTGGCTTGCCAGTCCTCAGTCAAACCATCCAACCCATGCCAGCATGGAAAGTGAACATTAAACAATGATGATGATGATGATGATGCATATGTACATATGTATATTTTAGATAAAACTTTGATATGTTTCAACCAAAGATTGGTCCAGGCCATGTCCAATTTAATAGCACCACCTGATAGGATTATCTAAATCCTTTTAAAGCCAAGTTTTGCGGTATCGTGGTCCACTCAAGTGGGGAGTTCTTGTTGAGTGAGTTGTACCCAGGTATGGGTGGCTCATCTGGTATTCCTTGAAAAAGCTGATAGGATCCTTTTCCTCTTTGATCAGTTTTGGGACAATGTTAAATAAGGCAGGGCCCGTTGAGGCCCAAATATTCTGTTTTAGGTTCAAACTGGCCAGATCTGGCCACTCACACCTCCCTAACAATGCCATTCCAAAAAGGAACAATTACATCGCATATAAATAAAAGTTGGTTCTAACTATGATATTAATGTCATCTACATATCTGCTGTAAAGTAGAAGAGTTGTGGACCGTTCTGCTAACATATGTTTGAGTTTTCTGTCCCAACAGGTCATGAAGAGGCCGGCCACATCTCCAGCTACACCAATGCCGATGGCTGCACCTTGAACCTGCATGTATAGTTTTTTGTTGAACTTTACTATGTGGTTATTCAAGGTGGTTTTTATACTGGCCCCTATTGCATGAGCCATCATTTCCTTCACCTGATTGTTGTTCTCAGGTTTTGGGTGGGTGCAGTCCAGCCACTCCAGCGTTGAGTGGTGCTTCTTTTTCACTGCTGAAGTGATGATGGGTGGTCTTCCCCTCTGTGGCCTGGTGGGGCAGAATCTACTGAGGTCATGGTCATCCAAATAGTTACTGTCGTAGCTTAGTCTGAGGAGGAGGCCCAGTTCCCTCGTGTTGACCTTGCGGAACTCCACTTCACTCTCACAGATCACCTGAATGCATATCCCCACAGCAAAATCTATGTCTATAGATGAGTAGAGTGAAATCACATCCATACTACCCACTACACAACCTGTGAGATCGTTGGAGTAGTTGCAAGTACTGATTCTACTGAGGAGATCTTCCATGCTCACACAGACATCTGGAGACATCTCTATGAGAGGTCGTAATACTTGTGAGAGGAAGTAGGACAGTGTACAGTTGCTGGAGATATTTGCTCCTCAAACTGGTCTGGTTGGTGGTCCCATGACATGGTTTATGTAGGGTTTGTGGTCTTTGCGTAACCCGTATAGTGTAGGAATGTCGTTGTTGGTAGCTTGGAAATTGTGTGCTGTCCTTTTTGTAGGTTGGAGTATGTTGCACCACATTCCCATGTGTGCGTTGAGGATTTTTTTCCACTTTTTCATGTTCTTGTGTAACTTCTCTCATGTTACTGATGTGTTGTTGCATGGTTTGGACATAGTTCTGACGGCTGTCTATTGACAGTCTGCCAGACTTGTCCGTAGGGAGGCACACTAATTCCCTGTTCCTAATTCGCTGTCTCAGTTTATGTAGGCCTCTGTCAACAGAGGAGCTGATTTGGTGGGTCCCCTCCTCACTATGTTTTTTAGTGGATTTGTTGTATTAGTCTAAGATATGTCGGAGTCTATTTCTTGCTAAGGAGATCTTTGCTTCTGTTTCACTGTCGATTTGGGGTGGGATACATGCCCTTTTGTTGAAGGGTAAGTCTGTGGGGGAGATCCTTGTCATGTCATAAGATTAGTTGTTAGGGTTAGGGTTAGGGTTGTAGAAGGCAGAGTGTAGGGTGTTACTATCATTGTGGTTGTTGTTGTTGTTGTTATAATAATAATAATAATAAATAAGTAAGGATCATTTTCTCCATACTAGCACGGGTTGTATGTGTCCTGTTGATATCTGTTTCAGTTTAATTCCTTTTGCAATGTTTTCATAAAATACAGTTGTTCCTTGGCTTACACAGTTTTCTGTTTCTTAGTTTCACTTTAGCAACGAAAATGTGATAATTAGATGCGGGGTAGCCATGTGCTTTCTCTGCAGCAACACACCTCTACCTGTCCCTCTATCATACTACAGCTGAGGATGAAGCCACCTCTCTCACTACTAGCAATCTACTCTGCCTTGAAATTTACTTGGTAATTTTACTCGTGTCAGTGTTACCGAAACTGTTTCTCAGACATAGAGAAACCATGTCAAAACACACATTAGAGCTAAGTGTAGTAATTCGTCTCAGATCATGTGAAATAGTCCAACCCATGACAGCCTGGAAAACGAATGTTAAATGATGATGATGATACATATACATGTTAATTGTATTTCTTATTTTCATTGCAATAATTAATTTGTTTCTATTATAAATAAAAACATCAACTTCATTTCGCATGATAACGATTAGCTTGATGACTTGTGGATGCAATGCACTTTCACGTGTGTCGCAGGCACAAATGCCAGGAAGGCGACGCTGGTAACGATCCCGCTCAAAAGGTGCTATTTACATGCCTTCTACCTTACAATTAACTAAATTGGCATAGAATAATGGTTTCATATTGTTTTATAATTAAGATCTAAACTGTTAATATATGAATGCAAAAGAGATTGTTGAAGAACTGCGAACCTACTTTTGGGTCCCCCTGTATATAGTAATTTCATTCTAAGACGACAATGTGGTAAGAACCTTATGTGGTTGATAAGTTTCGATAAAGAATACTGTGTGAATACAAGGACAACTGTATTTAGTAAACAAGTGTATTTCATGATTCAACACATTAAAAAAATCAAAAAAATCTGACGTTCAAATGTTGTTGGTTGATATTTTGCTCGTTGTTTGCATATCATGTTTTCTGTTATAGTTGGCAAATTGCCAAAGGTAAGTAGTTTTTCTATTTCATGATTCGACATAAGAAACAAAAAAAAAAAAACAATCTGACTTAAAAAAAAAATAATAATCTGACTTTAACCCTTTCGTTACTATATTTCTGGCCCCAAAATACACCCCTCATGAGTTTCAATTAAATTCTAAAATAATCATGAATTTAGACTAGTCTCATTAAACACCTGTAACTTTTTTATTTATCAACATATTAATGTGATATTTGGAACATAATTAAAGAAAGGGTTCTTAATCAATTCTATTGCATAAGTTTTGTCTCACAGTTCTACACGTACTGGGGGGGGGGGGTACTGCTAGTGTCTCTCACATGTATATATTGGTTCAGCTTCACGAATCGTACTCGTTCATAATACTGGAAATATATTCATCGCCAAAAGGTTCCTGATCGCTCCAGTAATTTGTTATTCTGGGTAACTGTCTAATATCCATGATAATATTTATGGCAAAAAATGCCCGTATTTCATCTACAGTTGCAGGAAACTGCAAGCGATCTTGTTTTTCCCGGTTCGTTTACATTCTTCGTAACGGTTTGTTTCCGCAGTAATCAGTTGAAACAAGCATGAAAAGGAAGTCTAAAGGTTTCGCTTCCTGAGAAAGACTATGGCTAGACCCTGTTTCCTCACAAAAATTGTTAATAAAAACGTTTGTTTTAATTTTTACTCCATTCTGGTGTAAAATCATCCTCGCTGTCACCGTCGCCGCTTTCAGAATCGCTGATTTCGGTTTCGGATCCAGAAATATCCGATTCCTTATCGTTCACCACGTGCATTTGTAGCTCATTCATTCTTTTCTTCGATATCTCCATATCTTCTGCTGAAAAACCTTCAAATTCGGAATCACTGCTTGATAGCATGAAACTCCTCTCCATCTTCAAAGTTGAAAAAAATCAACGCCGCAAAAAATGTGGAAAGAAATCTTCCAAAATTCACTGAGTTCAAATATCAGGCCAAACAATGTGGGAGACAATAACTCAACTGTTTGCAAAGTGAAATCAGGTGTTTTAACGACTGTATTAACGAGATTTGGGTTCAAATATACATTTAAATAACAATGGGTATGCTCGGCCGGCTACGGCCGGGTTAGTCTTATGAACCAAAAATCTTTTCGGCCGGCTACGGCCGGGTTAGTAACGAAAGGGTTAAAAAAAAAAAATAATAATCTGACTTTAAAAAAAAAAAACAATCTGACTTTAAAAATAAAAAATTTGACTTTAAAAAGAAAAATAATAATAATCTGACTTTAAAAAAAAATCTGACATTCAAATGTTGTTGGTTGATATTTTGCTCGTTGTTTGCATATCATGTTTTCTGTTATAGTTGGCAAATTGCCAAAGGTAAGTAGTTTTTCTGATTTTGTTGAGTATTTGCTGTTTTTCTTATTTTGTTGAGGGTTTGTTGTTAGGATTGGGGTTCAGACTTTAGACTATATTAGGGTTAGCTTGGGGATTTGTGAATCGTTTTTAGAGAGAATAGTTAGGTAAGAGATCAAAGTTTGACCTAGGGGTTAGGCTTTGTGGCGATGGGGAGGGTAGAGATTAAACAGGATCAGTACTGAAGATGAAGGTTTGTTGCGAGTGTTGATCATGGTTTAATGTTGGGTTTAGCAGTGAAAGACAGGGATGAGGGCTAAGGTGAATGTTTTGTGCGATCATGCCTCATCCCCTACTAGAATAGGAGGGAAGAGGTAGGCCCAGGAAGACCTGGGATGAGGTGGTGAGGCACGACCTTCGAACATTGGGCCTCACCGAGGGATGACTTCTGACTGAGACCTTTGGAAATATGCTGTGCGCGAGAAGACTCGGCAAGCCAAGTGAGACCTAAATCTAAGGCCTCAGCCAGTCCACTTATGCGTACCTTCCTTCATTGGACACTAAACTCCACTTGCGAAGACCTGTTGAGGTAAGTGAAATTGAAATCGAGTTGAATTGGACGCTAAACTCCACTTGCGAAGACCGGTTGAGGCAAGTGAAATCGAAATCGAAATTGAAATCGAGTAAAATTTGATGGCTGGCACCCATGCCAATGTCGTCGCCTTCATTAGACACAAAACTCAGCTTGCGAAGACTTATTGGGGCAAGCGAAAGCGAAATTGTGATGGCACCTGTGCCCAGCGTCGCCTTTCTGGCACTTGTGCCTGCGGCATATGTAAGGACTTTCGAGCGAGATCGTTGCCAGTGCCCCTGGACTGGCTCTTGTGCGGGTGGCACATAAAATACACCATTTTGAGCATGGCCGTTGCCAGTACAGCATGACTGGCCTTCGGGCCGGTGGCAAGTAAAAAACACCCACTACACTCTCTGAGTGGTTGGCGTTAGGAAGGGCATCCAGCTGTAGAAACTCTGCCAAATCAGATTGGAACCTGGTGTAGCCATCTGGTTTCACCAGTCCTCAGTCAAATTGTCCAACCCATGCTAGCATGGAAAGCGGACGTTAAACGACGACGATGATGATATATATATATATATATATATATATATATAAATTGGAAATGTAAAATAAAAACAAAAGAGAAAGGATTCTGTATATATATATATATATATATATATATATAGCATCCAAGCAACCAGGGGATGTTTAAATCCGGAGGCACTCCTGGGGATCACCTGTATGGGTACCGTCATGGGAAGAGGGCGTCCAGAGGCAGGTAATATGTTGCTTAAACCGTAGTTTATGCATTTACTTGGAGGACAATCAGTAAGTTGTCATAATAGTGTTTGGAGTGTGGATATGTGTATACATATGAGTACGTACATGCACATATATGTTTGTGTGTGTATGCCCATATACATGTTTGTGTGAGTGTGTATGTATGTAGACATTATGAACACAGGAGGTGTTTCTTTCTTTTTTTTATAAATCTCCTTTTACAAAACCACTACATTATAGGGATGTCAAAAAACCGACACCGGCCCCTAAGTGATGGCCTTGAAAAATTCTGTTTTAGTCGAATGAATCGAATCCAGCACTTATTTTGGTCTGCTTTGCTGAACTGCTAGGTTATAGGAGCATAAACACCAACACCAGTTATCAAGCAGTGATGGGAGACAGACACACAGACATGAGGAGACACACACACATATATTTTCGATGGGCTTCTTTCAGTTTCCATCCACCAAAACCACTCACAAGGCTTTGGTCGGCTTGAGACTATAGCAGAAGACACTTGCTCAAGGTGGCACGCAGTGAGACTGAACCCAGAACCATGTGGTTGGGAAGCAAGCCTCTTACTACACATAATATATGACAAAGATGGTGGGATAGGCTGGAAGTATAAGGTAAGTGATGACGTATGAACGGTCAAGGGGCCTTGCAAGTAAGACAGACATGTGAGCAGAAGGACAACTAGTGCGTATGACTTTTGCTTTCGGGCTTTCGCTTGGGACAGACATGATGACCCCGCAAGAGTTCAGGGAAATTGGCGTTAGGTTCTGGCCAGAGGTTAGGTCGGTGTATCCTAAGTGGACAGTATAAATGTTGCGAGAGGACCCATGTGACAGATGAACCAAGCTTTATAGCCCATTTCACACACCTGCTTATACCCACTGATCCACTGACTTGTACGAGTTAAGGCAGCTGGTGTATATATATATATATACAAACATATATGCTGTGTGTAGCATCGTGTGAAAGAGGGAGGCTATTATCTATTCCAAAAAAAAAACTTTAAGGCGCTGCTCCAGCATGGCCGCAGTCTAATGAATGAAAGAAGTAAAAGAAAGAAAGGAACATGAGAAAAAAACCCATACATTTCGTACGTATACCTGCGGCTAAAGACACGCAGCTAGCTTTACTGATTGAGTGTGACAAGGGACGGATTGATGTCTAGCAAGATATATTTAAACGAAGTCTATGAAAAGCATTCGACAATCCAGAATCGACCCACCCTCTCTGATCGAAGTAACCAAGTCTCGGAGGTAAATTCTTCCATTTATTGTGAGATGATGGGGGGTGGATTGGTTCGTAAAAGTTTTGCTTCGTCTCGACGTTTCCATGGAACCTTTGATTTCTTTGTAGGATGCCAAGAAGATTCCGTCCAGATTCTCTGTTGTCGGCTGAATTCCTGATTGTTGTTTCTAAGTTATTTGGGGATGTAAGGTCGGTGGAGTTGCCTCCCCTTGTCCGTCTCTGGTTTGTTTTCGATAAGCCTGGGTTCATTTCTGTGTATGTTTTTGGTTTATTTTCCTTCAGCAAGGGCTTATCCGATGCCTATTCTACGATGAACTGTGTTTCGTAGTTAATAAACAAATTGCTTTATCTTTGCCAGCCTTGTAGCGAGTTTGTTTCTTCAGCTTCACAAGTTGTTTGCCACAGTTTAAAGACACTTTCCAAGCGTTGACCATCTCAATGTTTCTTTAATTCGTTGTAGATTTCCTCATCTATGTTCTTCAATTTTTCTTCATTGCTCAGCGCTCTAAGCTTAAGCAGTTCTATTTCTGTCTTCATGTTTTCCAAGTGTTAGTTTCTCCCATAATTGTCTTTGTTGGTCCTGTTCGTTTGGAATACGTTTAATTTGGAGTTTATGAGGCAGAATTTAACCAGTGTTCATAAATTTCTGCCTTGTGCTTGTTTTTGATGATGTTCCAGAAAGTAACCTTTCTGGCTTTAAGTTTTTCATTCTATATGTGTATAATGCGGTTTTTAGTTGCTAGTGGAGGGGGATGGGCTTCTATCTTGTGTATCATCTTTAGGTGGATTTTCATTTAAGCAATTATTATGTGGTAAAGAATGAAGAGTGGTGCATAATTTGGACAAATGTTGATTGAGCTGTTGCAGGGATTGTTCTTTCTCTTCTTTTCCTCTTGTGTGGAGCGAGTAAGTTCATCAGTGTTGCTAATCAAAAGTTTCAAATTCGTGTTCATCTCTCTCAGTTCCTTAAGAGTCTCTTCATTCCTTAAGAGTCTCTGCGTCTCAAGAAGATTAAGTTTGTCCAAAGACACCTGGAAAAGGTTTAGTTTTTGAAAGCATTATATTTCGGTTGCCTACTTCCATGAGAGTTACCTTGTCTGTTGGAATACATTTTTAGATTACTGGCGTGTACAATACATGCTCACACATGTATGTATGTATGTATATATATATATATATATATATACATACATATGTATACATACATATATATACATACATATATATACATACATATATATATATATATATATATATATATATATAGGTAAGTGGTAGGTTTGCCTCGATCCTTCAGGGGTAGTCTGAAGCATCCAAGCAACCAGGGGATGTTTAAATCCGGAGGCACTCCTGGGGATCACCTGTATGGGTACCGTCATGGGAAGAGGGCGTCCAGAGGCAGGTAATATGTTGCTTAAACCGTAGTTTATGCATTTACTTGGAGGACAATCAGTAAGTTGTCATAATAGCGTTTGGAGTGTGGATATGTGGATACATATGAGTACGTACATGCACATATATGTTTGTGTGTGTATGCCCATATACATGTTTGTGTGAGTGAGACTGATAGAATAAGTACTACGCTTAAAAAAACAATAAATCGGTCCTGGTTTTGATTTGTTCAACTAAAATCCTTTCAGGAGGTGCTCCAGCATGGCCGCAGTCAAATGAGTGAAGCAAATGAAAGAATATGTTCCACCACCACCACTACCCCCTGATAAACGAAGACCACCACTCACCGTATCAGTTGACTTTGGGTCAAGACAAGACACTGTGGTCAGACAGTGATGGACACAGTCCAAAATTATGTCCACCCACGGCATGTTGACATAGGTAGGTGAACAGCTGGACACACCATACTTGAGACGGCACACTTCGTCAAACTGCTTCTCCACATGGTGTATATGGTGGCGCACCCTGGTGGAAGAGAAAAAAGAACATGAATGTGATTGAGGGTAGATATGGAGTTCTATGTGTGAGTGCACAGATTGCATTTCAATTGAATCTCCTGACTACAATGCCAGCTTCATATAACCAAGCTATCCTTCTCCCTGGAGACTAGCTTACGGTTTACCCCTTGTTTAGATACCTATTACTTCCAAAGTCCCCACAAGCTATGAAACATGTGTGACTTGGGTTTTTTCTACTCCATTCCCTAATTTTGGATGTTTATTCGCATTTCAAGCAACCCCCAACTGCTAACCATAAATTATAAAATAACCTTCAACAAAGCGTTAGTACGAAGTAGTGTTTTAGGTTTGAACAGAATTTAGGTTAGTTTGAAATATGTTTTGGTCACATGTTTCAACTGCTGCAGATATTGTGGAGAATAAATTTCTCTTATGATAAAAAAAAAGGTATGAAAAGAGGGGTTTGTTCCGTGTCACCCTCTTTCAGAAATCTCAGAGGTTTTGGAGACTGGATTTTCATCCGGTTGAGCGAAGGAGACCCAGATGAGCATGATCAAGTTTTAACAAGCAAAATGCTGACAAACAACAACAACAACAGGATCAATATATTTCTGGCCCTTACCTTGACGCAAGATCCACAGCCATTTTACAGGTAGAGATCCACTGCAAGATCCACAGCCATTTTACAGGTAGAGATACCAAGTTAAAGTGATACATTTTGAGAAGATATGAATAATAATAATAATAAATGGAGCAAAATGCATAGAAATAAAAGTTCCTTTAATTCCTACACATGTTTTAAAATATATGAGAGAGCTCTTCTACAAAGAAGTAAGAGCTGCTGGAATTCCTCATATATTCCTCTTCAAGGGAATCCACAAATAAACATATGAAAGCAAGACAAATACGAAATGATGAGGTAACTTACGAGCTAAGATGTTACATGGTCAGTGACCATTAGAAACGTTTGTTTACATAGAGATATAAAGGGATCAATGATATTATTCCATGGGCTTTAGGAATAAGAACCCTTGTTTACATAGAGATAAAAAGGGAGGAGGTTGTAAACGTGATGCTGAAGGTTTAAATTGAATGAATGATTGAAATGTGGGGAGGAAAGTTGCTGAGTGAAAAAGATGGAGGAAGGGAGATAACTAAGGGAAACCTCAAATTAAACATATACTATATAAGGAAAACGAATTACATATTTATATGAAGTGAAGAAAGTGAATAAAAATAAAACATCATAGCCTATTATATGGATATTAATGTTAGTTAATGGTAATACAGGGTTCAGGATATTTATTGGAGAAGTAATCATGATAATAATATTCACGTTTACAAGAAGAATAGAAATACTTATTTGAAGTCACCGGAGGTACGATCAACAGCCTGTGTGGCATTACTAAGAAGAAATAACTTAGCTAACTGCAGAAGGGGAAAATAAAGCACTAGTAGTGAATGAGGCAGAAGTATATATCTATATATATATATATATATATAATATATAATTTAGGGAAAATAACCAAGTTTCAAGAACTCATCGATGAAAATCCACTATCACATATAGAAAAATTAACAATCAAAAGCACAATAAATGAGTAGAATATAAAACAAAGTAAATATCATAAGATAAAGATAATAAAGATAATATAATAATTATCTTTATCTTATGATGTTTGCTTTGTTTTATATTATACTCATTTATTGTGCTTTTAATTGTTAATTTTTCTATATGTGATGGTGGATTTTCATCAATGAGTTCTTGAAACTTGGTTATTTTCCCTAAGACTATATATTTTAATCTATAAAGCTCAATTTAATTTTGATTTTTTATAAATTGATTTTAATTGAGTTTTTACCTGTAATTTTGGATGTTGTCCCTAATATTATTATATATATATATATATATATATATATATGTATACATACACTTACACACATATATAAAAGACACAGGTTGTGTGCCATCAAAACTCACCGTTGTCGTGTGCCCCTTGTGCTGTGGCATCTACAAACTCCGTGACGGGCCAAGAGTAGCTGGTCAATACGGAGTCGGTAACGCAGTCAATCAAGGGTCGAAGGATGGAGTTGTAGAAGTCAATGATGACATCTGGGGGCTGAGAGGGGAGAGAGAGAGAGAGAGAGAGAGAGAGAGGCTTTCGATGAGACATTCAGGACACACAAATGTTCAGAGAAAAACAGAAAGATGGATTTAGAGGTGAACTGGTTCACACATTAACATATAGACACACACAAGCAACTACACAGGTTACCAACACACACATACACACACAATCGAAAGGCCACACACATAGATATAGGCAAACACACACACACACACGCACACACACAGAATAACACCTAGAGTCACACACACCTTCACAAACATAGATGCATATATACACACTGAGAGTTTCACACACACACACAAATACATACAGACACATACAATCATACAGTCACACACATTTGCTTATACATTCACCCACCCAATCACTCCCACGAACACACACACATACTATCACCCACATACACAGCCCTAAACATACCCAGTCATCCCCCCACACACACAGCCCTAATTAAAGAGTCCTTACCTGCTGCAGGTAACCCTCGGCAGAGCGCAGTCCCCTGTTATACAGCAGGGGACCATAAAACTGAGAAGCTAGGAAGTCCTCAATGAAATCCTTCAGGTATTTCTTCTCCAGATTTGGTTGACAGGGGCGGTGGGTGGCCAACCACCTGAGACAGTTGTGGAGAGCTGCAAAGGAACAGAGGAAGGCATGGTGTAGCTAGGACTACATTATCTAATGTATAGTAGTTAGTATTAGTGGCTATAATTGTTATTTGGCCTCAACTCAGTCATGTATGTTTCCAGCCTTCAAGAGAGAGACTTAGCTGCTCTTTCCAGCACCAGGTAGAAGGACACTGCTATGCCAGCTACCGACCATGTAGAGGCACACTTGATCACCAACGCCGTCCCCTCCACGCATCGTTACCATAACAATTTACCTGCTGTTGCCATGTTTCTTTGCATTCACTTTGTTTTTTTTTTTAAGGGGAAAAGAAATTCATTCACCCAAGAAAGGTGGGGTTTTTTTATCTCGTGGGAGAAGGAGAGCAGTACAGTGGTGGTGGTCATATATGGGGGGGGCAATGGTAATGGTAGAGGGGTGTGGTGGGAGCCAATAATGATGATGATGATTAACCTTCTCAGTCATTTATTAATTAGTAAACAGTTTGATATATAAACAGATACTAGACATATATATATATACAGGCGAAGGCGTGGCTGTGTGGTAAGAAGCTTGCTTACCAACCACATGGTTCCAGGTTCAGTCCCACTGAGTGGCAACTTGGGTAAGTGCTTTCTACTATAGCTTCAGGTTGACTAAAGCCTTATGTGGGGATCTGGTAGGCAGAAACTGAAAGAAGCCCATTATGTATGTGTGTGTTTGTCCCCCTACTATCACTTGACAGCCAATGTTGGTGTGTTTACATCCCAGTGACTTAGCATTTCGACAAAAGAGGTCAATAGAATAAGTCCTGGGGGTTGATTTGTTCGACTAAAGGAGGTGCTCCAGCATGGCCGCAGTCTAATGACTGACACAAAGTAAAAGATGAGACTTCAAGAACATACTTACCACAGTTTCCACAGCAACATGTTCCACATCGAAGCCTGACTCTTCATGACACCTGAATGGTAAAGTGAAGACCTTGACGGTGGAAACGAACTCCTAATTAATCAAGCATGACAGGTCCAACTTCAGCTGTAGCTGCTCCAGACTGGGAGGGGAGCCTGGTTCAGTTTCATCATGGGGCACAAGAACTGCAACAGGGAGGTTGGGTTGCTGTGGCTTGGCCTGGAGCAGGGTCGATAGTCGGATTTGAGCATCGAGCCAGTACCTCTGTGAATGAGAGAAAGAGAGAGAAAAGTAGACACGAATGTGTGTGTGTGTGTGTGTGGTTCAACTTTACAGAAAACAAATAGACAAAGACAGGTGTAGGAACAACAAGCAAGTGTATTAGTTTAACATTTGGGAAGAATGGAAAAGCCTTTTACATTTTGAGCATATGCACTTTGACAGAAAGGATTAAGAGGTAAAAAAGGAGAGAGAAAATAAATAAGTGTGTAGGGATAATATATATATATACATACTGTCGGAATTGAGGATGTAATTTCCTGATTAGGGATTTTTAAAATCCAGATATCAATATTATTTTATTCACTTAGTTTTCCATGTTTACACTTTTATCCCCTTCGAAGTATTCTCCATTTGAAACAATACATCCTTCCAGACACTACACAAAACAGTGCTGGAACTCTTGCGAAGTGATGACTTCTAACCCTAACCTTTGAACCCTAACCCTAACCCCATGTGTGTAAAAAATTTGTGCATATTTAGGTGTGACCCTTTTGGTAAGTAGTTACAGGAGAGGTCAGTAGAATAGACTTAAAAATAAAACGTCCTGAGGTTGACTAAACCCTTCAAGGTGGTGCTCCAGCATGGCTGCAGTCTAATGAGTGAAACAATTAAAAAGAAATGTGTGTATTTACTTACCTCCTTATCATCGTCTTTACTCAAGAGAGGCAGCACAAAAAGCAGGCCACTGGTGCCACAAAACAGTCTCTTATTCTTAATGTGCTGTATGAGGTCAGGGGTCAATGAGCCAGTGACCTCACGGAGACAGAAATGTAACATTGTGTCCCCTTGCTGTCTACCTATGGATGACCCTTCAAGATGACATTTGTAAAGGCTCAGAATAGACATCTGAAATGGAAAAAGACAGAATCTCATTTTAGTGGGGAACAGAGTGATTGTGGTGGTGTATGGAAATGGCAGAGGGAAACTGTAAGGAAACTCAGCTGGAGAAACCATGCCAAAACAGACGATACAGCTCCTGTCAAACAATGCAACCCATACAAGCATGGTAAACACACATTAAATGATGGGGAGTCATGAGACCATTTTCCCTTTCAAAGTTAAATGGCAGGGGACCCCCCCCCCCAAGTCCTCACTTGATAAAACAAGTGAGGGTTAGTGAAAGGGAGATCACCCAGTCATAAAATACTGCCTCTCTAATAAGTACCTGTAAAACAGACTTACATTATCGAGATCAGACTGTGGTTTTGCTCCTTTGCTCAACTTAGCCTTCAGCCAGTCACTCAACTCCAGGCTGTACATGGTTGCATTGTCTGTCTGTTGCTCATCTAGTTCTGGTAATGACATTATCAGCTTCCAGTAGAGGGAGCCACTGTTTTGACCTGAAAACAAACAAGAAAAATTGAGATCAAAAGTTACAAACATTATAAATAAATATCAGAAAACAGGTGAAGGTGCGGTAAGAAGTTTGTTTGCCAACCACATGGTTCCAGGTTCAGTTCCACACCATGGCATCTTTAGCCTAGAGCCAACCAAGGATTTGTGAGTGGATCTGATTGGTAGAAATGGAAAGAAGTCCATCTCTCCCTTGGCCAGGTAACCATGTCCCCACCTCTACAGCAACACACCTGTTTCTGCCTCTCTTATGTCTTTATTGCCCACAAGGGGCTAAACATAGAGGGGACAAACAAGGACAGACAAACGGATTAAGTCGATTACATCGACCCCAGTGCGTAACTGGTACTTAATTTATCGACCCCGAAAGGATGAAAGGCAAAATTGACCTCAGCAGAATTTGAACTCAGAACGTAACAACAGACGAAACTGAATAAAAAAAGAACAGGTCAGTTACAGGTGGAAAGCCTCTGGTCATAAGATCTGGATTGACCAGAACACTGACACAGCCCCACCCAATGAGAAAAAAGGATGGACAGTGTAGAGGAATCTTACCTGAATGTATCTGTGTGTCGTAACTGCTGGTGCTGAGAAGGTTTGGCCCAACTGTTGCTGCTAAATCGAGCGGGTACCAAGCCTTCTGCTGTATCAAATGACGCCTCATGTGGCAGAGGGTCAGGGCCAAGGGTAGATAGTCATCCCGCCGGCTGATGGCGACGGGGGTCTCCATGGAGAGGTGAGCGGTTTGGTTGATTCCCATGACCAGCGTGTCCCCTACCACACCTTCATGTTGCTTCCCACAGAGTGTCTTCAGCTGCTTATCAAGTGGAGCCAGTGACGGCCATGAAGGGAACATGGTCATATCACGCTCATGCTGGCGCTGCAATTGTCTCTGCTTCCAACATTCCAGGACTTTATTCATCTTGTAGAGTCGCACACAATGCTCAGCCTTGCGCAGGGCCTCCAGGTGCAGCTCAACATCGTTTCTGTAGAAAGCATGGCCCTCCGTCACACACAGTTCCCCAACCACTTCATTCACGATGTCTTCTGTTGCTCTCTGGCAACATTCTCCCACAAGTCGATCATGGAGCTCCTTTTCAATGTCACTAGAATAACAGAAAAATTAACAATAATAATAATAATAATAAAACATACAATACAAACTGAGAGAAAAATTGACTCCAATCAAACAGACACTGTGATCAAGGAATACAGAGGAACTTGTCTGTCCGTCCCACAAGATCAAAATGTCTCAAGAAAGGAATACGAAAAGCTTTCTCATTCTAAAAATCTGAAAATAGAAATCACAAAAATGTGGAAGCTGAGAACTACGCTAATACCAGTAGTAATTGGTGCATTGGGAATGATAAAGAAGGGAGCTGAGAAGTATATTCAGCAACTCCCTGGTAATTCCAATCTCAATGAACTACAAAAGATAGCCTCAATGGGTACAGCCCTTATTCTACGGAAAGCACTCCCCATCTAAAATGGAATAAATGCGGTGATAATTTTAGCATTCATAACAAAACAAAAGTGCCCTTGCTACTCTTGGCCTCCGGAGGATGCCTGGTGCTAATGAGGCTGAAATAAAGTTATAACGAAAGGAAAGAATAATAATAATCCTTTCTACTAAAGGTACAGGGCCTGGAATGTTGGAGTAGGGGAATAGTCAATTAGATCAACCCCGAAAAGATGAAAAGCAGAGTTGACTTTGGCAGAATTTGAACTCAAAACAAAGTGACATACAGAAATCTGAACTCAGAGCATAGCAACGGGCAAAATATCACGAAGCATTTTGTCGAGCATACTAACGATTCTACCTTTGCTAATAAATATAGTTTCAACATTGGGTAATAAGGCCAGGAATTATTAGGAGAGGGTAGGGGTGAGTTGAGAGCATCAACAACAGAATGAAAGGTAAAGGGTTAGGGTTAGTCTTCTATTACAATTCCATTGATTTTTAGGATGTTTTTTAGGAATATGAAATCTACCCCTCGGTATTCTAAAATGTTTTTCTGATAAGGAAAAAATTAGTAGCATTAACTGTAATAATAAAAGTGGAGTAAAAAAAGTCCAGTTTCCTCACCTCATCTGTTGACTGACCACAGACTGAACCTCAGTCAATACATGTTCCTCTACCATCTGTTCAATCATCTCTTCTGCCAACCTCTTTCTTCTCTGCTCCTCTTCTGCAGCCACTCTCTTCTCTTCTTCCTCTGCAGCAGCTTTCTTAGCTCTCAGTCTTTCTCGCATTTCTTTCTCCTCTGCTTCATGTTTTGCTTTCAGCAGAGCCACTTGTTTCTCTTCGTCCTGTCGCTTCTTTGCTTCGTGTTCTGCAATGGCTCTGGCTCTCATGGCACTTTCTTGTTCACGCATTCGTTCAACCATGGCCTTCTTATATTTCTCCTCCTCCTCTTTCTTCCTTTCCTTTTCCAACTCCTTCTGGGACCTTTCTTCCAGCTCCCGCCTCATAAAAGGCCTATCCCTCGTCTCCTGCATTGACAATATCTCTGCTACCTGTTCCTGCCTCTTCTGTTTCTCCTCCACCTCTGCCTGCTTCTCTTCTTCCTCCTCCTCATCATCCTTCAATAACTTGGCCTCATCAAATTCTTCCTCTTCCTCTATCTCCGTCACTTCACCTTCATCATCTTCATGACTCAAACTCTTCAGCTCTTTCGTCTTCGCTTGAAGAAGCCTCTGCAGTCTCTCTTCTTCTTCATCTTCATCTTCTTCTAGTTGTTCTTCATGTTTTTCAAATTGGAAACCTGCTTCAGCCACATGTGTTGCTGCCCCATTAGCAGTCGACACAGTGTGCCCTTCTTGTGTGACCTCACTCCAAGAGAAAGGTGAAGATGAGATGAGAGAGGGGCGTTCTTGAATTTCAAACTTAAAACCTGGTTGTGCCACATGTGTTGGTGCTGTTGCTGCACCATCAGCAGTGGACTCAGTGTGCACCTCCTGCGCGATAACACTGCAAGAACAAGGTAGAGAGGAGATGAGAGCAGAGCAGAGGTTAGAAGGACGAAAGGAAAAATAAGAAAAAATAACAATTAGATATAAACATTGCATTCATGCACAAATGTATACGTGCAAACGTCCATGTTATTACATGGACACACAAACATAAACATGCATATATTTATAACGAAAATGAGCTATGATGTGTGTGTGTGTGTGCATATATATATATGTGTGTGTATATATCTATATATATATATATATATATATATATATATATATATATATATATATATATAATTATGTGTATTTCTTCTATCTTAATGAATAAAAATTCTTCTGATAGAATAAATGGGTTAATAGAAACCAATGTAGCAAAGAACACAAAATAACTGTGGTTTAGTTCCTGTTTTTAAGGCAGGAACTCCTTGAAATTTTGGGTATTTGAGTATATTTAAGAATTTAAGGATTGGAGAAAACGCATGTTATAATCGCATACTTTATTCCTACATATGTTTCAAAGGATTACAACCTGTGTGCTCCATAGGGATCTTTGATATTAAAATTGTAACCTTCTCATCAGGGAAAGCATGGGAATCATCTTCAACGTAAGACATTATGACCGATTATGAAAACAATAGATGGATAAGGTTATGACTTGATTCATTTGAAAAAAACCGTTAGAGAATTGGACGCTACTGGATAGTGGGTTGGACAACACATACCAATCAATGTGTGAGAGCGTACATGCATACATAAATACACAAACACACACATATACATGCATACTGATACACACACATATATACATATATATGCGTATATACACATACATACATATGTGCACTTGTATATACATATGTATATATATACACACACACACACACACACATATATATATACACACTCATACGTCCACATTTATACATATGCACATACGTACCCACGCATATACAAATATACACATGTGTGCATGTCCCCATATACACATATGTATCCATCTATATATACACACACATGTATAAATAGAAATAGATTCATGCACATACACATAGCTATACATCTACGCCTATTACCTAATCAAATAAACAGATTCGCATATACATATACATACATGTATACATATGTAAACACACTCATGCATATACACACATACATATATATATATATACATATATATATGTGTATATATAAAAGGAAAATAACTCAAGTGTTTTTATATATACATACATACACACACCCATATACATACATCCACATATCCATATATATGTGTGTGTGTGTGCATGCATACATATACACACACACACACACATATACATATATATATTTTTTCGTACACACATACACATATATACACATACACACATGTACACTTATATATATATATATATACATACATAAACACACATACACGCATACATACATATATACATACACACACATACATATAGATATATGTACTTACATACAGAACCTAATAACGCATATATATGGTTTTATACAAATACATACACAATTATACATGCTTACCTATACGTAGATTTGTACACATACACATATATATATATATATACACTTACAAACATACATACACCCCCCCCCCCCCCACACACACACACAGGTATACATGTATACATACATACACACAGATACACTCATCCACACACCTATATACACAAATATATACATATATATATATACACATACATATATATATATATATACATATATATATATATATATATATATACATATATATATATATATATATATATATGTATATATATACATACACATAAATACATGTACATACACACACATATACACATGCACACATACACATACATCCATATATACATACACATACATACATATACACATACATACACACACATATATATATATATATACATATATCTATATACACACATACATACACAGACACACACACATATATACATATATATATATATGTGTATATACACATACATACACGTGTGGACACGCACACTCACATAAACTTGTATACACAATCATATACACACATTTATATATATATGGGCGCAGGGGTGGCTGTGTAGTAAGAAGCTTGCTCCCCAACCACATAGTTCCAGGCTCAGTCCCACTGCATGGCACCTTGGGCAAGTGTCTTCTCCTATAGCCTTGTGAGTGGATTTGGCAGACAGAAACTGAAAGAAGCCCATCGTGTGTGTGTATATATATATATATATATATATATATATACACACACACACATATATCTACGTGTGTGCATAACAAATGCCAATTACCGCATCTCTCTGTTCACAACATCATCACTCAGACTTCGCTGGACATCGGAAGCAACATCTCGAAGCTGCTCAGATTTTTGGTAAAATTCCTGTGAGGTTTCTCTTGCAAATGTTGCAATGACCCCCAAAAACAAATCCTTGGCAATTTCCTTGACCTGAAACGATATAAAAAGTTGTCTTTTTAGTTTTAAAAACAAAAATTGAATTGGTGTACATTACCATCATCATCATAACCATTTAATGTCTATTTGCCATTCTGGCAGGTCTTGGATGTTAAGACCAGGAGCTGGTATGGACAGGAGAGGCACCAGGCTACTTTCTTTTGGTATGGTCTCTACACATAGATACCCTCGCTAACACCACCTACTTTACTGAGTGTACAGGGTACCTTTTACATGACATGCAGTACACTCCAGAAGGTGGTTGACATTAGAAAGGGCATCCAGCCGTAGAAACCAAACCAAAAGAGATTAGAGCCTGAGGCAGCTCTCAGCTTGACCGTTTCCAGTCAAACCACCTAGCTCATGCCAGCATGGAAAGCAGATGTTAAATGATGATACACATGCATACATATAGGTTTCAAATTTTGGCACAAGGCCAGCAATTTCGAGAGGGAGGGTAAGTCTATTACATTGACCCAGTACTCAACTGGTACTTATTTTATCAATCCCAACAGGATGAAAAGCAAAGTCGACCTCAGTGGAATTTGAAAAGTACAGACAAATAAAATGCCATCGAATTTTCAAAATGCTATCAAATTTTTATCAACCCTTACTGTTCAAGAGAGGACGAAAAACAGAAGGGTCACCGTGGATCTTTAACTCAGAATGTCAAAATGGATGAAATGCTGCCAAGCACTTTTGCCCAGCATGCTGACAATTCTGCAAACACACACACACACACACACACATAAATATGATTCTACATACCAGTAACAGTGCTGTTGATTTAGATGCCTTCTGTTGGTGTTGTTCTCGTAGTTGCTGTTGCCCAGTGACCAGTGCAGGGTCAAAAGATACTTCAGCATTGGAAGCCACAAGATCGGATCCCTGCCATAAGGGCTCCTCTGAGGCAACAGCCAGCTGCATGTTGCAGGGAGCAGCTGGCTTCGTCGTTTCAGGCGGAAGCTGTTGGGTTGTGTCTGGACCCTCGGATGGTTCTGCTTCCATGGTGACAGAGTCCTTCTGGGCCTGCAATACTGGAATGACAAGATGTTGGATGTGGTGAAGGGAACAGATTCAGTTGGTGAGCATCTGTCAAGATATACATAGACAGATATACATATATATATACATAAAAACATACATACATACATATATATATATATATGTACATATATATATATATATATATATATATATATATATATATATATATATATATATATATATATATATATAATGCAAGAGAGTTAGGGGTTGAGGATTCAACCCACTAAGCGATAGTATCTATCATACAACATGGTATGTCATAAGCATTTGTATGTTGTCGTTTTTGTCATTTTAGTTACAAAATAAGTTAACTCAACGGAATACACTGTCTGCAAGTTGATGGGTACCACATATTCTCCTCCATTTTCTAATTGCTATATATATATATATATATATCAAGAGACTAGGAAGAAGTGTGACAGTGAGCCAAGACAACTAGCACCATGTGTTGTCACATGATGTAAGGAAACCCAAAGCCACAGACATTACCTTCCTTGCTCAGCGCTTCCTGCTTCAGGTTGCCATCTTCGTCAAAGCTGTTTATGGGGTTTGGGAGTTTGACAGGCTGTAAAGGACCTCCATTGATCACCTGTAAAGAGAGAGACACAAAGATAGGTCATACAAGGTCATGCTTCAAAATATCCACGTTATAAATGTATGTAGATTTATATACACACATACACACACACATGCATATGCAAGGAGATCCTGAAAAGTTCCTGGCTTTGAGTAAACGAAAACACAGAAAGATGATTCGATTCAACATATTTCCCTCTCAGATTCACACACTTATTGCAGGGGTCCTTCAGTTTTTGTAAGCCCTGTAAAAGGACTTAGAAAGGTGACCCTCAAACAAGGCATCTCATAATTCTCTTAAAGCCAGGAACGTTTCATTACCCACATTGTATGTATGTATGTATATATATATACACCTTCCCCTTCTTTCATACCCACCTTCCTGTTCTGAACTCAAGCCTTGCCCTGAACCAAAGCCACACCCTAAACCCAAGCCCTGCCCTAAATCCAAACTCCATCCTGAACCCAAGCCCCACCTTAAACCTGCCCTGAAGCAAAGCCCATTCATACTCACCTCACCAATTGGTCGGGTACATTTGGATTCTATGAAGTTCACTGCTCGGACCAGACACGGAGCAACCTCAGGCTCAATAAATGACGAGTGATCAAGGAGGACGTCCAAACCTTCGACTGTGAAACCGTAATGCCTGCAGAAGCTTCCAGCCTCACTGGTGGACTCAAAACATAGGGTACGTACCAGTTCACTGAGGGGGTACTGTAAGAGAGAAAGAGAGAGAACATGGTAGTGGGGGTGGTGGTGGAGGTGTATTGCTATGGTCATAAGGGTGCACTCAAGGTAAGGGGCCAAGTTGTAGTGGTGATGGTGGTGGTAGTGCAGGAGGTGGTGTGGTGGTGGTGGTGGTAGTAGAAGCGGTGGTGCTGAATGGTCAGCCAACCACAAGAAGGAAATAAACAAACAAATAAAGGCAACAATTGTTGTTCACTCACGGCAACGGGTTTCATTCCAAAGGTGAGAGCCTTGCGGAGGATCCTCAACGCTTTACTGCGAACCTGCATGAAATAGCGATGGATGATGCAGGGCCAGTTTGAAAAACTTGATGTAATAATTGTTACTGTTGAGGGCCGAGTATACCTGAAGAGCAAAGTGGATTTCTGGGGAAGTCCTTACTTCCGGTCAAAGAGTTGGGACTTCTCTGGAAAAGGCAGAAAGAAACAGAAATGAG
Source organism: Octopus bimaculoides (assembly GCF_046866305.1). Classification (NCBI taxonomy): domain Eukaryota; kingdom Metazoa; phylum Mollusca; class Cephalopoda; order Octopoda; family Octopodidae; genus Octopus; species Octopus bimaculoides. The sequence goes on along the minus strand of NC_142935.1, from coordinate 624,334 downwards.
TTAAACATATAAAAATGCATAAATGTGTGTGTGTGTGTGTGTGTCTCTACTCTATTACTTGTTACAGTGATTTGATTGCAGCCATGCTGGATAATGTAGTCCTAGATACACTATGCCTGAATCGAAGACGGGATGGTCACAGCTGGAACGTCTTTGATCATAGGTCTGCCTGGATCAGGACCAACCTGGGGTTAAACAACAATTATAACCCCTAATAATAATAATAATAATGTCCATCCTTTGTTGTCAATGATGACCAAGGACGTGACATGGGAGAAGATGGGTCAAAGCATGGCTTGCAGTGGACGACCAGGCTGTGTGCCCGGAACGTACGACCACAGGTCAAGCACTTGGGGTCTGCAAAGAATGAAGACAAGCAGTTGGCTCTCGACTTGCACAGCTCACATTTTCTCTGTGCTTTTTCGATCCGATTCTGTTTGTAAGAGGTGGCACCCCTGTCAGTGCAGCTAAGCCAGGCAGGGAAATCCTGTGCCTGCATTTGCCACATGTCAGGATTGATCTGGAAGCATTTCAGTGTATCTTTGTAAACTGGTGGGATGTGTGACTGCCATTGTACTGTAGTTGCTCTTTTACGCAAGTAGCCACGACAGTTACCAGTCATGCAATACCATTGTATCTCTTCGTACCAGAACAGCAATACACTAACTTCTGTCGTACTATCGCTGATAGCTCCACAAGACATTGACTAGAACTGCTGACTCTCGATCCCTTCTCGACGACCGGCCACTGGTCAATTTATAATGGCTAGCTTCAACCACTTTCTATCAGGAGGCATCTACAGTTTCATTATACAACACTTGGAAGCACTTTTCCTGCTCACTATATAACAACAACAACCACAAGAAGAACATGATTCAACAAAAAAAGATAAAATTATTCAGTGATAACAAGGACATGTTTCATCCTTATCATACCTCATCATTATTGTATCAATGGTTCATTCTGCTTTAACTTGTTTAAACCCAACTTACCTGAGGATATCACCCTGATTGAGGTTCATCAGGACCATGTAGGAACGGAACTCTGCCTCTGTGTCGAAGCGTATCTTTTTCTTCTTGTCGAGGTCAGTATAGAGGTATTTAAGGCTCTGCAGGCATTTGGTGAGGTTTCCATTGTTAATCTTCGGAGAAAACACAGAGATGTCCTCCTCGCACAGTCGCTCCAATGCAAACACATGGAAACGGATGCACTTCTCGATGACGGCCACAGCATCTCCGTTGCACATCATCTGTTGTGTTATGTCCTGATAAAAGAGATAACAAGGGATGAAACAAGATGAACAACAGTGACGGAGTTGAAATTGAACGAATTACCTTTTTATTTTGTTACTTGTTTCAATCATTGGACTGTGGCCATGCTGGGGCACTGAACTGGAAGGTTTTAGTCCAAAAAATAAAATTGTCCCACTGCATGGCACCTTAGGCAAGCGCCTACTATAGCCACAGGTTGACCAAAGCCTTCTGAGTGGATTTGGTAGACAGAAACTGAAAGAATCCTGTCATATCTGTGTGTGTGTGTGTATGTATATATATGTATGTATATATATATATATATATATATATAGATATGTCCAACCCATGCTAGCATGGAAAGCGGACGTTAAACGATGATGATGATGATGATGATGATATAGGTGCAGATATGGCTGTGTGGTAAGAAGCTTGCTAGCCAACCATATGGTCCTGTGTAGCACCTAAGGTGGTTGGTATTAGGAAGAGCATCCAGTAGTAAAACCATGCCAAAAGCAGACATCAAAACATAATTCAGCCTTCTGCCTAGCCAACCCCTGTGAAACCATCCAACCCATACCAGCATGGAAGGCTGATGTTGACAAAATATGTATATATATATATAAAAAATAATGAATATTGACTGACTTTTCTGATTCCTCTGCTGCGGTCCCATAGGGAAATCAAACCATTCTGCCCACAGTCCATCTTGGCCCATGTTGGCAATCTCAGAGAGCAGATAATTCATCATGCGCACAAGTACGGGGCCTGGTCTGAGCTCATGGCTGAGAGGTTCTTCCTGTGAACAACAAAATAATAACAACAATAATAATAATAATTCTTTCTACTATAGGCACAAGGCCTGATGTTTTGGGAGAAGGGACTAATTGATTATATCGACCCCTGTACTGTATTTTTAATTGTTAATACATTAATTTCTAGGTGTGAAAATGCTTATTTTACGACAGAAATAATTATAATCTAAAAAAAAAGTGAAATCCCTATTGGCCACAGAAATCTGCAATCTGCTGAGAAGTCTGTGATATAAATTTACATAGAATAGCCAGAAAAATCCACGACGTACTGAGGGCATGATAGGTGAACCATGACACGGTGTGGGATTATTGTACACAAAGAGATACACACAGACACATGCACGCACAAATAGACACAAATACACATGCATGTACACACAGACAGAAGTAGATATGTACACTCACATACAAACACACACACAGATCCATTGTATGGACCTCGTCGTCTGCTCCTCACCTGATCGGCTGAAGACCGACTGTATTCCTTCACAGCTCGGGCGTGATCAACTTGAGGGTAGGCCATCATTTTGGTGGCCGGCAGCATCTCAAACATGTGCAGACGCCTCTTGGCTTCACGGTCATAGCGTTCTTTTTCGGGACACATATCTGGACAGGTTCCAATGAGGGCCTTGGCAGTGGCTAGATTGGACTTCTTCTTTAGACCTGCTGAAAGAGGACAGTAATAAGGGTCAGGTGTGTGTGAGAGAGAGGAGAAAGGTGTATGATAAGAAGGAGATGGTGAGATGAGATAATTGTGATAAAAAAGAGGGGTGGGAAGCATTGAGATAACGTGTGTGTGTGTACAGGAACAGGAATGGTTGTGTGGTTAAGAAGTTGGTTTCTCAACTACAAGGTCTCAGGTTCAGTTCCAATGTGTGGCACCACCTTTAGCAAGCGTCATCTATTATAGCCTCAGACTTACCAAAGCCTTATGAGTGGATCTGGTATACAAAAACTGAAAGAAGCCCATCGTCTGTACATATACATACATATGTATTTGCCAAATCAGACTGGAACCTGGTGCTGCTCCCCAACTTACCAGTTTTCAGTCCAACTGTCCAATCCATGCCAGCATGGAAAACAACTGTTAAATGATGATGATGATGATATAAGCATGGCTGTGTGGTAAGAAGCTTGCTTACCAATCACATGGTTCTGGGTTGAGTACCACTGCATAGTGCCTTTGGCAAGTGTCTTCTACTACAGCCTCGAACTAACCAAAGCCTTGTGAGTGGATTTGGTAGATGGAAACTGAAAGAAGCCTGTTGTTCATATGTATGCTAGGTGGCACTGGCATTGGCCATGTTTGGATGGTGCTTTTCATGTGCTACCGGCACAGGAGCCAGTCGGGGCGAGGAGTCTGGCATCAACCACATTCGGATGTTGCTTAATAATATTATATATGATAATAATAATAATACTAAATGATGTTGATTATGATATGCATGCACAGACACATGTAAACACACACACACAGAAAGGAACAGGAGAGAGAGTGAAATAGCACCCCCACCAATTGGGGGGTTTTATAGGGATGCATCTTACCATTTCTGATCGATCGGTCTCGTTGGTCAAGAAGCTGGACCCGAGATGCTGAAATAGTTACGTTTGCTGGAAAGATAAAGAAAAAATAGGAAGTTAGTGTTAGCCTTGTATAATAATTTCACTGACATTTACAGTGTTGGATAAGAATATGGAATTTACCCCAGTATATCACTGCTACTAACGTTTCTGCCAGCTCGCTGCCTTACAATGTAAACATTCATTTTAGAAATATATTCATTATTCTTATTGCTTAAGCCTTATTTACTGACATTAAATTTCATTACATTTTACCCCATAACTGTTTTTCTACTAATTTTTGTCCAATGCGACAAATGATTCTGAATTCCCCAGGCATTTTTCTATCATTTAAGCCTAAGAAACGTATGCTTTTAATTTAAAATTTTACAAATTTATGTTAATTGAAGATGAATATCTGCCTTACTGCCCCCATCCCTTGAGGTTGCAGATATATTTTGATGTAACTTTTTTCTACTGAACCAAATCTCAAACTATTTCTGCCAAGGTGTAGCTGAGGAGTTGTCCTCTTTAAAACCGTTAACAGTTTGCAATTTAGTTGAGAACTGAATTAGTGGGGAAGCTTGGAAGCTGCTGTGATTGACGAAATGGTGAACTTAAGAATATATTCAATCACAGTAGTGGCTGAATGATTCTGTTAACATCTCGGCTGTTTTATAGGAATATTAAATCTACCCCAGTATATTACTGCTACTTTATTTTACCAACCCCACAATGACGAAAAGTAAAGCTGACTTCAGCAGGATTTGAACTCAGATGCAATGTCACAAAACTGAGTATGCTAATGACTCCAGCATCTCCACTGCTTTTCAAGTATTTTGCTTATCCTGTAAATAATTCTGCCTCTGTCTTTCTTTCCATTTTTTTCTATTCTATGACTTTGTAAATAAACAATCTGGTGAGTTTATTTCAATGGCAAACCAATGCATACAGTTGGTTTCCTTGTCCTAGGTGTTGGGAAGACACTTGGCAAAAACATGGAAAGAAAATTGAAAGATATTGATGATAATAATAATAATAATGGTGCTGACCTTTCTGTACATCTGTGTCGCTGCCAAAAATCATGGAACTATGTTCAGATTTCCTGAAAAATGAAGTCGCCATTGTTGCTGTTGTTGTCATCGTGGTTGTGGTTGCTGACGGTGTTGCCCTAAGGCCTGCGACAGCAGAGCTGTAGGATCTAACAGTGGACGGAACTGCTGGGCCAACAATGCTCTTCTTTGTATCAGCAAAAGCTGGCTGAGAGGTCATGGATGGAGAGGACGACAAAGGTGGCTGAAGGTGGAATTTCCTCTTTCTGTGTGTTGTCGCAGACCCTAGAACTGAAGCCGGGGTCGGGGCCTGACTGGAGACCCCTGAGGGAGTGGGCGAGGGTTGCTTCTGCACTTTGCGCCGGGGTTCTTGCTGGTGATGGTGATGGGAAGACTGGTGTCGCCTTGAGGGGCTGTCGGACTTCCGAGACAGAGGTGATGGAGGAGACGATGCAGCAACAACGTTACCAGTGGTGCCGGTAGTGTTGGTGGTGGTAGCTCTCTTAGTCATGGGGCCACGAGGACCTTCGACATCGTTGCTTCGCACTAAGGTCTGCACAAAGTCCCCGCTTATGTCACTTGTGCCAGCCATCAAGCGCAGCTCCTCTTCAACCTCATCTGACACCCAAGATGGCTGTTGCTGGCGGTCACGCCTACCAGAGGTGGACGGAGGTGGAGGAGGGCTGATGCTCCTCCGCGACGAAGGTAGGGGCATATGGCCGTGTCTTTTACCTTCATCAGGAGGTACAGTGTCAAGGTCAACGTATGTTGTTAAGGATTGTTTATGGGGATTCGAGTGCCAGAAGATCTGAATGTGGACCCCAGAGGCCAATTTAAAACCCTTCATTTTAGCATGGGCTGCTGATTTGTGGTCCTTGAAGTGAATGTTGGCTGCATGCTTAGCGAGATTCCTAGTGACCCCAAACTTGCTGAAGTGGTTGCGGAGAAGCGGCACCTGGTTATAGTTAGGTGGGATATTCTTGCAGACCAGCACCGGGTGGCTCTCCAGCTCCTCAGAGAGTTGGTGTTGCCGCATGGCATTCCTCGACATCTTTGAACGATTTGATGATCTCATTAAGTCATATTCACCCCTCGATCTGGGGACCTTCTTATGTCTACCATCGTCTGTGATGGAAATCCTCTTTCTGGACAATGCTAGTCTTCCTGCGGAATCCAGTCTTTGGGTAAAACCTGGAAGCAACTGGTGCCTTCGACATTTTGTCCATTTCCATTCTGGAGGAGGAGACAGCCGCTGGGCAACACTCAGTACCCTGTCATCATCCTCATTCTCATCCCTATACGAGTAAGAGGAGGCTGCTCTATGGGACAGACCCTCAGTCCGTACCTTTGAAGTTGAAGGAGATAAAGAAGCCCTGACAGTTGTGTTGTCCGCTGCACTTACAGACACAGTTTTCTCATCAGCTCTGCTTCCAGTCCTTTCTGGTTTACCAAAGAGTCCCGTTTTCCTTAGTGGTGGGGACGCAGATACTTCAGTCGAATATTTACTAATGGTGCTGCTGCTGCCGCTGGTTTTGGTCTTGGAGAAGCTTGAATGGCTTTCAGTGGATTTTCTAAAAAGCCCCACACTACCAGTGTTGGGGTCACTGCTGGTTGACACCGAGGTGGAAGATCTTTTCGATTCTGACAATGGCACCCCACCGAAGACCTTTGCAATTGATTTCCTGGCAAATGCTGATTGCATAGGTTTTGCGTCTCCTTTAAACACATTCCTCTCACTGCTATGAATACTAGAACTACTACTACTGCTACTGCTACTACCACCACCACCAATACTGTTACTCTTACTCAAAGGTAAAAAGCTTCCAGTGGAGGATTTTGCCAAAACAGGACCTGAACTGCCACTCATGTCCCCTCTACCACCAAATACGTTTTTAGTAAATGAATATTTGTGTGCGTATATATTATGAATCTAGCAGTGTGTGTGTGTGTCTATGAACATCAGTGTGTGTATGCATGCCTTTGTGTGCTCGCCTGTATGCCTAGATGTGTGTGTGTATATATTATGAATCTATCAATGTGTATGTGTTTATTGGTGTGTTTATTGGTACAGAACTGATGAGCTCTTCCCTTCCTTAAGTTCCCTCCAATGTTCGTTTGCCCGCTCCCCATGCTCCTTGCTGTTTCGCCTACATATGTCATTGTCTTATTTCTGCATCGTCCCTCTGTACATCTTATACTATAGACCACATTTCTGGTTTTGCAGTTCGTTTGTGGGCTAAATCTACATAAGATACAGTTCCTATCAGTGCAGGGGGTTCTACTAAAAGGGTATGTTCTACTGATAAGGGATTTAATAGGGTTGCCTGGCCTTTCAACAACCTTAATTCTTAGCTTAAGTTTGTCTAGGGCCCTTCTAAAGCGGTATGCCAGTTCGCCTCTAGGGGTGGTGTCGACGAACATGACGCTCTGGTATTTGTAGCTATCATACCATGAGCTGGCCTTCCCTATTTTCTTCTTAGTCCTTTCTATGGTGTTCCATGATTTGCTCCTATAGAGTGGGCAAATCCCATTCCTATCATTGCGTTTGATTGTTTCAAACTTCTTCATAGCTCCTTTGTATACCCTGATCCTTTCTTTATGGCTGTAACCTGAGAACTGCATGCGGTGGACGAAATGTTGTATATGTCTCCTTAATTCTGTAGGGTTGCACATACAGGAGACATTTCGCATTACTCTGACCAGGTCTGCCATCAATATCTCTTGCAAAACAAATATCTATATATCTATATATATATATATAATTGTTTTATGTTCTATATATAATTGTTTGTATATATACACATAACAGTCCAAAAACCCGTACGGGTGCTTATAAGTGAAAGGGAGTATCGCAAGTAAAAATACCCCCCCCCCCCCAACGCTTATACCCACTGATCCACTGACCTGTACGAGTTAAGGCAGCTGGTGTATATATATATATATACACAAACATATATGCTGTGTGTAGCATCGTGTGAGAGTGGGAGGCTAGTATATATATCATATAAAAAAAAAAAACTTTAAGGCGCTGCTCCAGCATGGTCGCAGTCTAATGAATGAAACAAGTAAAAGAAAGAAAGGAACATGAGAAAACAACCCCATACATTTCGTACGTATACCTGCGGCTAAAGACACGCAGCTAGCTTTATTGATTGAGTGTGACAAGGGACGGATTGATGTCTAGCAGGATATATTTAAACGAAGTCTATGAAAAGCATTCGACAATCCAGAATCGACCCACCCTCTCTGATCGAAGTAACCAAGTCTCGAAGGTAAATTCTTCCATTTATTGTGAGATGATGGGGGGTGGATTGGTTCGCAAAAGTTTTGCTTCGTCTCGACGTTTCCATGGAACCTTTGATTTCTTTGTAGGATGCCAAGAAGATTCCGTCCAGATTCTCTGTTGTCGGCTGAATTCCTGATTGTTGTTTCTAAGTTATTTGGGGATGTAAGGTCGGTGGAGTTGCCTCCCCTTGTCCGTCTCTGGTTTGTGTTCGATAAGCCTGGGTTCATTTCTGTGTATGTTTTTGCTTTATTTTCCTGCAGCAAGGGCTTATCCGATGCCTATTCTACGATGAACTGTGTTTCGTAGTTAATAAACAAATTGCTTTGTCTTTGCCAGCCTTGTAGCGAGTTTGTTTCTTCAGCTTCACAAGTTGTTTGCCACAGTTTAAAGACACTTTCCAAGCGTTGACCATCTCAATGTTTCTTTAATTCGTTGTAGATTTCCTCATCTATGTTCTTCAATTTTTCTTCATTGCTCAGCGCTCTAAGCTTAAGCACTTCTATTTCTGTCTTCATGTTTTCCAAGTGTTAGTTTCTCCCTTAATTGTCTTTGTTGGTCCTGTTCGTTTGGAATACGTTTAATTTGGAGTTTATGAGGCAGAATTTAACCAGTGTTCATAAATTTCTGCCTTGTGCTTGTTTTTGATGATGTTTCAGAAAGAAACCTTTCTGGCTTTAAGTTTTTCATTCTATATGTGTATAATGCGGTTTTTAATTGATAGTGGAGGGGGATGGGCTTCTATCTTGTGTATCATCTGTAGGTGGATTTTCATTTAAGCAATTATTATGTGGTAAAGAATGAAGAGTGGTGCATAATTTGGACAAATGTTGATTGAGCTGTTGCAGGGATTGTTCTTTCTCTTCTTTTCCTCTTGTGTGGAGCGAGTGAGTTCATCAGTGTTGCTAATCAAAAGTCTCAAATTCGTGTTCATCTCTCTCAGTTCCTTAAGAGTCTCTTCGTTGAGACTTTTAACTGTAGAGTTTAGTGTTTATGGCATTTTCATTCTCACGTGTAGTGAAATATAATAGAAATATGGCACAAAATAGAAACACACACTTGGAAATATAAAAAGAAAAACAAACGTAAAGTCTTTTTATGAAAAGTAACGCTAGATATATGCAATTAGATGAACTGAGGTGGGAATAAAAGTAATAAAAGTCATTGTTGGGAGTTGTTAAAGAGATTGAAAAGCATACTGGTTTCCTAATATACCTAATCATTGCGTTATGTAAGATTTTTCCTACTAATTTAATTCAGTTTACGTATCTTTCCCCGCTCCGTCTAAATAGAACTCAGAACGTAAAGCGTTTTGTCCTCTTAATTTCCGTTTCTATGGCCACGAAGTCAAACATTCTCATAGAATTTCAGTCGCATTAGAACTACTCCAGAAAGACGAAGGCTTTGGTCGGCCTGAGGCTATAGTAGAAAACACTTGCCCAAGATGCCACGCAGTGGGACTGAACCCCGAACCACGTGGTTTGTTAGCAAGCTACTTACCACACATCTATTACAAAATTTACAAACGACCACACGTTTTGAGATTCAGGTGTATTTTCAAAGAGTACATATATATATATATACTCTTTTACTTGTATATATACTCTTTTACTTGTTTCAATCACTTCACTGCGGCCATACTGGAGCACCGCCTTTAGTCGAGCTAATCGACCCCACGACTTATTCTATCAGTCTCTTTTACCGAACCTCTAAATTACGAGGACGCAAAAACACATACACATATACTACGGGCTTCTTTCAGTTTCCGTCTATCAAATTCACTCACAAGGCTTTGGTTGGCTCGAAGCCATAGTAGAAGACACTTGCCCAAGGTACTACGCAGTGGGACTGAACCCGGGACCATGTGGTTGGTAAACAAGTTACTTACCACACAGCCACTCCTGCACACACACACACACATATATATATGGAACAAAAATGCAATAGAGAAGAGAGGGCATTAAAACATCTGGACAGATGGATGATTGAAAGGCGGACAAGAGAAACAACAATTAGAAGGACAGGCCAAAGAGGATGGGTCATTCGTGGCTTTCTTTCCTCAGTCAAGTTCCAGAAGTCACGACCATTTCGGGCAGTTACATATATAAGAGTGTATAAGTATTTGTACACAGAGAGGTGACCCTTGGCAGGATGCCTTACATGCAAGAAAGCGGGGCCAAAGCCAAACCACGAAAAAAAAGGTAATTCCAAAGAGAATGAAAGCAAAAGTTATTTATAGTTAACCTCTCTGTGTATAAATACTTATACAGTCTTATATTTGAAAATATGTTTCTTTATTGACTTTTATTACTCATGCTTGCCACTGGTATGAAAATTTTTCCAAATTTTCTACCCTTATAATTGTCACAGTATATATATAATACACATTCGTCATCATCATCGTTTAATGTCCGCTTTCCATGCTAGCATGGGTTGGGCGATTTGACTGAGGACTAGTGAAACCAGATGGCTACACCAGGCTCCAATCTGATTTGGCAGAGTTTCTACAGCTGGGTGCCCTTCCTAACGCCAATCACTCCGAGAGTGTAGTTGGTGTTTCTACGTGTCACCAGCACGAAGGCCAGTCAGGCGGTACTGGCAACGGCCACGCTCAAAATGGTGTCTTTTACGTGCCACCTGCACACGAGCCAGTCCGGTGGCACTGGCAACAATCTCGCTCGAATGATTTTCTAACGTGCCACTAAGGCGACGCTGGTAACGATCACGCTCAAATGGTGCTATTTACGGGCCACTAGCACGGAAGCCAGACAGCTGCTCTGGCAATGATCACCCGGCCATATATACGTATGTATATTGACATTCATTGGCAAATATTGGGTTGTCCGCAAAGTTCGTGCCGGTCATTACAATTTTGCGAATCTCCATCTTTTAACTTGAACATATCCTAAGTCGAAGATTAAGCCACTATAAATCGGCACGAACTTTCCAGACAAGCCAATAGAACAAAGCAAATGTAATAAATATTTTTGGAAAGAAAACTTTGCTCCAACGAACCGAAGGAGCAATGAAATGTCATTTATCGCCCATTACATCTCGTACAGACAAGTGGGGGTAAAACCATAGAACGAATGAATATGAGGATGTAATGGCTACTACTGAACATCACTTCCGAGTAGTATCATTTAAATGTGTCTGGCATCAAGCTTATCATTCTATTATCTTTGTTAAGTAAACTGTGGATCTACTGTTTCATAAATCCACCACAGGTGACAAATGTCCATAATAATCTATCTCTGTCCCCAATGGGTCTATTGCCTCACCAAAGTGTCCTTTTTTTTTTTTTTTGTAGCTTTTTCAATCAGTAATAACACATTGCCTACTTGGAACTTTCAATGTCTCTTCTTCTCTGACTATAAAAAACTTGTTTATTTTCTCTTCAATCGCTGCATTTGTCCAATGTTAAAAATCCTGTAGATGTTTTATATTGTGTGTGTGTAATCAATTGGTGGATATTCTGTTGTTGGAGTTACTGGGCTTTATGTTTGGTTGGGGATTCTAGACTGATTAGTGTAATTCTGGTGTGTGGGCATTTGTGTATCACTCTGTTCTTTTCTCTAGAGTTCTTGGTTTCCTTTCTCTATCTATTCCTTGTCCTTCATCTGGAGCCAGTCAGGGGCTACTGGCATCGACCACATTCGCATGGTGCTCTTTTCATGCCTCAAAGAACAAAAATAAAAATAGGACTGCAGCTGGAAGTGCTCAGGTGTCACTGGGGCAGGCATTGATGATTCAGCGCTTAGGAATGCTTCTGTAGGAGAAAATGTAGACCTCATTAAATATGCAAGGACCCCGAAACTTATGTCCTCTTAAGGGGTTTTTGCTTAATAAAAAAAAAAAAAAATCTCAGTAAATGTAGTAGTGTTAGAGAGGAGAATAATTTGGTTAGGGGATATATTGGCAGCACTATTGAATTTAAAAGGAGATATCGGGTCCACATGAGCTCATTTTCGAATGCCAAATACTCCAATTCTACTGCATTGGCATATTATATTCATGATTTGAAGAGGAGGAATATGAGCTATACCATTGAATGGTTAGGCCTATCCAAAGCCCCCCTCCACTACACACACACTTTAATGCTAATTTAAACAGATGTAGATTATGCTTAAGGGAATCGTACTTGATTTGTAAATGTTTTTTGCCAAACACCTTAATATTCTCTTATGTGCTCCCTTTTCGTAATGATGGGTTTTTCTCTTCAGAGGCCCACCTGAGCTGTGATCTTGAATTGAATCTGTAGCAAATTAATTTAAAAAAAAACAAAATAAACATACATTTCGTACGAAATACCTGCGGCTGAAGAAATACAGCTAGCTTTACTGATTGAGTGTTTACGAATCGATGTCTGTAATTGATACATGTAAAGCCATTCCAGAATCGACCCTCTCTGACTGAAGTAACGTAATTGAAACCGATGAAGAATTAAGGCTGCAACAAGGTAGGCAAAGAATAGAATCTTTTTTTCTTTTTATACCCATTGTCTTTTACCATCGCCTTTTAATGCGTTTTACACGAACAAATTGACACAAGAGTCTTAACTTTTGGTTTAATGTGAACACCCGGCCATATATACGTATGTATATTGACATTCATTGGCAAATATTGGGTTGTCCGCAAAGTTCGTGCCGGTCATTACAATTTTGCGAATCTCCATCTTTTAACTTGAACATATCCTAAGTCGAAGATTAAGCCACTATAAATCGGCACGAACTTTCCGGACAAGCCAAGAGAACAAAGCAAATGTAATAAATATTTTTGGAAAGAAAACTTTGCTCCAACGAACCGAAGGAGCAATGAAATGTCATTTATCGCCCATTACATCTCGTACAGACAAGTGGGGGTAAAAACATAGAACGAATGAATATGAGGATGTAATGGCTACTACTGAACATCACTTCCGAGTAGTATCATTTAAATGTGTCTGGCATCAAGCTTATCATTGGATTATCTTTGTTAAGTAAACTGTGGATCTACTGTTTCATAAATCCACCACAGGTGACAAATGTCCATAAAAATCTATCTCTGTCCCCAATGGGTCTATTGCCTCACCAAAGTGTCCTTTTTTTTTTTTGTAGCTTTTTCAATCAGTAATAACACATTGCCTACTTGGAACTTTCAATGTCTCTTCTTCTCTGACTATAAAAACTTGTTTATTTTCTCTTCAATCGCTGCATTTGTCCAATGTTAAAAATCCTGTAGATGTTTTATATTGTGTTTGTGTAATCAATTGGTGGATATTCTGCTAATTTAAACAGATGTAGATTATGCTTAAGGGAATCGTACTTGATTTGTAAATGTTTTGGGCCAAACACCTTAATATTCTCTTATGTGCTCCCTTTTCGTAATGATGGGTTTTTCTCTTCAGAGGCCCACCTGAGCTGTGATCTTGAATTGAATCTGTAGCAAATTTTCTTTTATCTAAATTTAATTATTGACCTTTGAAATGCATATATTTTTCTTTGTTCGACTCGTGTTACCCTTTTAGCTTTTACCACCTTTTATTCGTGCATACCATTTAGGGCCCTGTTGTTTTGACCAATTGGAATGTTTATTCATTATACCTTTCAGTTTAGTCAACCATTTCATCAATTGCAGCAGCTTCATAACTAATTCAGTTCTCTGATAGCTTAGTTGTATATCTGATATGCTTTTATAATTACTGTTGTACTGAATAATTATTGATAGATCTAGATTAGCAACAGTCAGTGCTACTATCACCAACTGAAAATCTAGGTTACTTTAGGTGAGCCTAATAACTGATGGTTTTGGGGTGTTGTTGGTTGTCACACTTGGTGAGTCCTTGACAGTATACAACTAAGCTATTACTGTACATTAAAAGAAATAGGCCTCTGTAAAGTGCAACACATAACCAACAGTGAGGCTCATTGCTGGTTCCACTCCAGTACCCGGTGTTGTACGATGTGGGGCTCATTGCTGGTTCCACTCCAGTACCCGGTGTCGTACGATGTGGGGCATAGGCTAATGTACGGAATACAAGCCAAATGATTGAAGTAATAATAATACAGTAAGGTTTTCTTGAAGCATTGACAGGTGTGGTTACGTGATAGAGAAGTTTGCTTGCCAACCATTCAGTCCCACTGCAGATATATGTGCGTCTGTGTTGGTATTTACATCCTCATGAAAGACACAAAATAAGTACCAGGCTATTCTGGTCAGAAAGCTTAGCAAGAGCCTATGTATACATTTTAATTAAAATATATTTTGGTTTTGCTAGATTAGATTTGTTTCATTAAATTAGCAAATTTCTCCTCAAACGTTAAATCCACATTTTCCTATCCTGCCCCCACCCCAACATAGAATATTCTCTTCCATAATTCGGTATAGTGTACACTTAAAGACTGGCCTTTGTTTTTTCAATCAAGTTTCAAAGTTGTTGCAGTGTTTCTGTCATGTGTTGTGAAAAAGGGGTAAGTGATACGAGGGATCTCGGATTATACAACACTGCTTCAGACAAACCTATCCAACCCATGAGCCTGTGGAAGAAGAGGTGATGAGGATGACATGGAAAGGTAGGCAAACTCTTATATACACACACACACACATTACTAGATTCATAATATATACACACAAGCACATACTTTACTAGATTCAAAATATATGCACATACATACATTACTCGATTCATAATATAAACACACATTACTAGGTTCATAATATACACATATACATACATTACTCAATTCATAATATATACACACACATTACTTGATTCATAGTATATACACACACACACACATTACTCGATTCATAATATATGCACATACATTACGCGATTCATAATATATACACACATTACTAGGTTCATAATATACACATATACATACATTACTCGATTCATAATATATATACATACATTACTCGATTCATAATATATACACACAAGCACACACATTACTCGATTCATAATATATACACACAAGCACACACATTACTCGATTCATAATATATACACATACATACATTACTCGATTCATAATATATACACACAAGCACACACATTACTCGATTCATAATATATACACAT
The DNA here is from genome assembly GCF_046866305.1 of Octopus bimaculoides. Lineage (NCBI taxonomy): Eukaryota > Metazoa > Mollusca > Cephalopoda > Octopoda > Octopodidae > Octopus > Octopus bimaculoides. Next base: position 609,308 of record NC_142935.1, on the reverse strand, counting down.
ACATACATTACTCGATTCATAATATATATACACACACACACACTACTAGATTCATAATATATACACACACACACATTACTCGATTCATAATATATACGCACACACACACACACATTACTAGATTCATAATATATACACATACATACATTACTCGATTCATAATATATATACACACACACACACATTACTAGATTCATAATATATACACATACATACATTACTCGATTCATAATATATACATACAAGCACATACATTACTCGATTCATAATATATACACATACATACATTACTCGATTCATAATATATACATACAAGCACATACATTACTCGATTCATAATATATACACACCTTACTAGATTCATAATATACATACACTACTAGATTCATAATATATACACACACATTACTAGATTCATAATATATACACACACACACATTACTACATTCATAATATATACACACAAGTACATACATTACTCCATTCATAATATATACACACACCTTACTAGATTCATAATATATACACATACATTACTCGATTCATAATATATACACACACATAGATCACTAGGTTCATAATATACACACATTACTACTTGATTCATAATATATACACACCCATTACTCGATTCATAATATATACACACACCTTACTCGATTCATAATATATACACATACATACATTACTCAATTCATAATATATACACACACATTACTTGACTCATAATATATACACACACACTACTTGACTCATAATATATACACACACACATTACTCGATTCATAATATATACACATATATTACGCTATTCATAATATATACACATACATTACTCGATTCATAACATATACACATACATTACTCGATTCATAATATATACACATACATACATTACTTGATTCATAATATATACACACACATTACTCGATTCATAATATATACACACACATTACTCGATTCATAATATATACACATACATAGATCACTAGGTTCATAATATACACACATTACTACTTGATTCATAATATATACACATACATTACTAGACATTGTAGACACTAAATTATCATACTTAAATGTTGTAGAAACTAAATTATCATACTTAAATGTTGTATATATATATATATATATATATCATATAAGAGTGGCTGTGTGGTAAGAAGCTTGCTTTCCAACCTCATGCTACCAGGTTCAGTCCCACTGCATGGCACCTTGGGCATGAGTCTTCTGCTATAGCCTTAAGCCGACCAAAGCCTTTGTGAGTGGATTTGGTTGATGGAAACTGAATGAAGCCTGTTGTGTATGTATGTATATATATATATATATGCGTGTCTGTTTGTCCCTCCACCATCGCTTGACAACCGATACTGGTGTGTTTGCATCCCCGTAACTTAACGTTTCGGCAAAAGAGACTGATAGAACAAGTACTAGGCTTACAAAGAATAAGTCCTGGGGTCGCTTCGTTCAACTAAAGGCGCTGCTCCAGCAGGGCCACAGTCTAATGATGGGTTGTCTCCTCAGTCGTCATCATCATCATCAGATGAAGAATCGTTTCCATTGGAAGTAAACCCCATTGGGGCCAGAGGGGAAAAATATCTCGTTCCCCCAGAATACGATGAAATACAACATGACAATCAAATGGTAAGTCAAAAATTTATTGAGAAAAAAATTGTTTGAAAAAAAAATGGATATAATTGTAAATAGACAATAAACGATGAAATTAATTGTAAAGACATAACCACCCTGCAGTGGGGCCAGGGTGGACGTCTCATCCTCATTTGTATAAATTCATTTTTCATATGTTATATGTCCCCACATACTTTGTTTGTCCCCTCTTTGTGGCCCCTTGTGGTTAATAAAAAAGCACAGTGCATTCTGTCAACACCCCAAATGTAAAATTCTTCCCTGAAAACAGAGGCTGGTGTTACCCAATGATGGAATCAAGTTACAATCATTATTTTGGACCACCAAGCCCCTCCTCCACAAACAACTGCTGGATTCTCAAAGCTCTTAGTCAACCCCTTTAATTCCTGATACCATTTATATTCTGTGTAAGTCGGACCTTTTTATCTGCATACATGTGTATATTTTTTGTATACCAACATGTCTAACTTGCTTCTCCTTACATTTACTCCTCTTCCTGCTCAAGTTGAAATCTCTTGAACACTATGAAGTGTATTCTATGTTGAGACTACCTGTCTCTAATCTATAAACTACATACATATGTATAGGTGCAGGAGTGGCTGTGTGGTACGTAGCCTGCTAACCAACCACATGGTCCTGGGTTCAGTCCCACTGCATGCCACCTTGGGCAAGTGTCTTCTACTATAGCCCTCGGCCAACCAAAGCCTGGTGAGTGGATTTGGTTGACGGACACTGAAAAAAGCCTGTGGAGTTTGTATGTGTGTGTATATATATATATATTTTATTTTAGTTGAAGAGCGTAGGCTCGAAACGTCAAAGTCTTTCTCTATTCCCAAGCGTTTATCCTGCATTTGAGAATAAAATTATTTCCTTATTTGTATCTTATATAGATTTTGAATTTCTTCCTGTAATAATAATATTGTATATGTCTTGAAATGTTTGCCTTGCCTTAATGTTTAGTGTCCGGTTTAAAAGTTATGTATCCGATGCATTGGAAATCTGCAATGAGTCCATAAATACCGTCCCGGCTATAACCCCTGGAGCCCTAGTAATCCGTTACAGTACTTATCTAGTGTACCTAATCATTTAAATCACTTGTAAACTAAACCCCCATACTTTTTGTGAATCACCATCATCGTCGTTTAACGTCCGCTTTCCATGCTAGCATGGGTTGGACGATTTGACTGAGGACTGGTGAAACCAGATGGCTACACCAGGCTCCATATCTTCGAAACGTCTAGTTAGAATAGAGGCAGCTGACGAAGGAATAATTCCAAGTGGCTTTCTGTTTTCTTATGTGTTCGTTCCGTTGTCTGTAGTTCATTGTTCTAACGTCCTGTACCCTGATATGCATCTCTATACACATGTAAATGTGAGTATGTACATATATGTGTGTATACATGCATATATATCCTTTGTATTATTATATATATATATGTAAAATACAAAAAAGGGACAAGAACGCAAAACATCCAGAGAGATGATACAAAGAAATCAAGGATGGGTCATTCGGAGTTTTCTTTCCTCAGTCGAGTTCCAGATTCTCTTTGCATCTGTGTTTGTCCTCCGCCACCACTTCACAGCCGGTGTTGGTGTGTTTATGGCCCCATCACTTAGTGGTTTGGCAGAAGAAAACTGATAGAATAAGAACTGAACTTTAAAAATAAAACACTCAACCTTTGAATGTGGTGCTCCAGCATGGCTGCAGCCAAGCATTTTGTCCAGGGTGCTAGAAATGTTGCCAGGTCACTGAACTGAGGCCAAATGGTGAAGATTACTGTAATTATAATTAACGGAAACATTTTAATTAATTTAAAGTACACAGTGATGAAACAGAAAGATTCATTTCATTAATTAATTGTATTCTTTAATTAATTATTGTTGTTTAGCCCCAGGTCAGTCCTGATCCAGGCAGACCTACGATTAAACATGTTCCAGTCGTGACCACCCCACCTTATATTCAGGCATAGTGTATCTAGAACTACATTATCTAATGTACAGCGTAGCAGTTAGTATTAGTGGCTGTAGTCGTTCTTTAGCCCCAGGTCACTCCTGATCCAGTCAGACGTTCCAGTTGTGACCATCCCATCTTTTACTCACACACAACCTATAATAATAATATTGTTACTCATTAAATTATTTAATGTTTGTTTAAATCTTAATTAAGGAAATTACTGAACATATATTTTAATTAAATCAATTAAGAGTAATTAGCCGAAAGTAAGACTGCAATTCCACGAACAGGCATCTCCGGACACTTAGAAATCTGTATTTCTTTTATCTTTCACTTGTTTTAGGCACGAGCCCGTGGCCATGCTGGAGTACCACCTTGAAGAATTCTACAACCAAATGAATCAACCTCAGGAATTTTTTCTTTTAATCTTACATCATTTGACAGAAACCATTATGGGGTCAGTTGGCCCCATAATAGGTCTGTGCGGTCATCTGACAGGGACAGTTTCTTTAATTAATTTATACGAATTGTATGCATGTTTGTAATGGTTAGATGGGGGTGGGGAGCGCTAGGAATGTGGCTTGTGGGGGTAGAACGCCTAAAATGTTGGACTAGTTGGTTACATGGACTCCAGTGGTCAACTGGCACCTATTTTATCGACCCCCGAAAGAACGAGAGGCCTCTGGAAATTGAACTCGAAACATAAAGACAAACGAACGGCTGCCAAACATTTCGCCCACACGTGCTAACGACTCAGCCAGCTCCCTTTGCTTGTTTCACTCATTTGACTGCGGCCATGCTGGAGCACCGCCTTTATAGTCGAGTAAACCGACCCCAGGACTTATTCTTTGTAAGCCTAATACTTATTCTCTTTTGCCGAAACCACTAAGTTACGGGGACGTAAACACACCAGCATCGATTGTCAAGCGATGGTGGGGGGACAAACACAGACACACAAACACACCTACTTACATACATATATTTTGAGGGAGGGGACTAGTCGATTATGTTGACCCCCTAGCGTTTTAATTACCCTAACCCTTATAGGTTGAAAGGAACAGTCGACATCGGCGGAATTTGAACTCAGAACGTAAAGACGGACTGAACACTTTGTCCGGCGTGCTAACGATTCTTTACGATTCTGCCTTTAAAAATAATAATAAAGTCCGTAATCCTTTCAATTATACGCATGGGCGGGGGTAGTTAATTACATTGACCCCTCAATGTTCGTCTTTTAATTAATAATCGGTCCCAGAAGGATCTTAGAAGCTAAAACACATTCGTCCAGCGAAATAAAGATTCTGATCGCAGAGAAACAAAGGGAAGTAACTCGGAGAAGCCAGAGTAAAATAGAGACGTTACAGATAGATGGCGCTGGTGTTTGTTGTTGGTTTGTCATAGCAATGGCGGTGAAGATGGCGGTAGGAACTCGTTAAAATTACTCTTTTCCTTGTTTCAGTCATTTGACTGCGTCCAAGCTGGAGCACCGCCTTTATAGTCGGTCAAATCGACCGCAGGACTTACTCTTTGTAAGCCTGGTACTTATTCTATCGGTCTCTTTTGCCGAAACCGCTAATTTACGTTGACGTAAACACACCAGCATCGGTTGTCAAGCGATGTTGGGAGGTGGGGACAAACAGACACACAAACATATACACACACATACATATATACAACGGGCTTCTTTCAGTTTCCGCCTACCAAATCCACTCCTTGCGGTCTTTATTTCTTTCTCTGTCTTATTTCTTTGACCGGTTTCAGTCAGTATTTGTATCCGCCATCACTTGTTTACAACCCCAGGACCAGACATTTTATTTTATTTTCGATAATTTATTAAGTTTGATTCGTTCGACGAAAACCGTTCACAGGGAACACGTCTGTGGAATACACAGCCACTTAAACATTAATTTCACCGTGCTCCAGTCCACTTACCTGGCAAAAATCACTTACACCTGTAATTCAAAGGGACCGGCCTTGTCACATTGTATTTCTTTGTAAATTACGTGAAGAAGACGTGTCTGCGGAGTACTGAGCCACATGCATGCTAATTTTCTGTTGATTGAATTGTAATCGATATGTCACTTTCGCTTCATACTGTTTTATTGACCTTGAAAAATAAAGCTGACAAATATATACACATACATTACTAGATTCATAATATATACACACAAGTACATACATTGCTCGATTCATAATATATACACACACACACATTACTACATTCATAATATGTACACACAAGTACATACATTACTCGATTCATAATATATACACATACATACATTACTCGATTCATAATATATACACACAAGCACATACATTACTAGATTCATAATATATGCACACACGTTACTCGATTCATAATATGTACACACACCTTACTAGATTCATAATATATACACACAAGCACACACATTACTCGATTCATAATATATACACACACATTACTCGATTCATAACATATACACATACATTACTCGATTCATAATATATACACATACATACATTACTTGATTCATAATATATACACACACATTACTCGATTCATAATATATACACATACATAGATCACTAGGTTCATAATATACACACATTACTACTTGATTCATAATATATACACATACATTACTAGACATTGTAGACACTAAATTATCATACTTAAATGTTGTAGAAACTTGAAAAATAAAGCTGACAAAGCCAGGATTCGAAATCACAACGTAGATATAGTTTTATCTTATTTATCTCTTGACCACCAAACAGAATGGATATTGCAGAGAGTTACCTCCCTTGAAACCAACGCGACAAGACCCAAGCGAAGCATTTCCAAAATGTAATATTTATTTAATTATCGTAATTAAAAATATTATTTAATTACCTGGAAATAAAAATAAAAATAATAAAAAATGTGTAGGAAACCCGGTGTCTTTCCGATAACCAGAAAATCGAAAAATACGGGAAGAGTAAGTTTTAAAAAAAAAACGCCATTTTATAGGCTCCCCCCCCCCCCTTAAAAAATTTTCCGGGTTTTGACACTTTAGCGACATCGGTTCCCCAGAAGATTTTCGAGAATTTGATGTCGCTAAAGTGTCAAAACCCGGAAAAAAATTTTAAGGGGGGGGGGGCCTTATAATGGCGTCGTTTTTTTTTGTTTTTAGCTACTCCTCACCTATTGGTTATACTATAAACATTATCGATTTGACATTATTACCTTCCGCGCGTCCCACGATGGGATTTTCTGGATTAAGACGTGTTTTCTTCTTCCTGTTGCAGTCGATTCTTCTTCTTTGCATAATTTTTGTGGTTTTTATTTTATTTATTCAACAAAAAACATCTTTAAATGATTTTTTTTATTCGAGAAAAACATATTTTCGATGATAAAAAAGACTATGTAGACATTCTTTTATTTGTTTTCAGTCAAACCAATTCGACCCCAGGACATACACTTTGTAAGTCTAGTACCGTCTCTTTTTGCTAAACATACCAACATTGGTTGCCAAGCGATGGTGGAGAGACAAACATACACATAGATACGACAGGCTTCCTCCAGGCCTTAATTCGCCTGAGGCTATAAGTAGAAGACACTTTCCCATCGCTTGACAACCAATGTTGGTGTGTTTACGTCCCCCATAACTTAGCAGTTTAACAAGAGACCAATAGAATAATAAGTACTAGGCTTCAGAAGTCCCAGGGTTGATTTGCTCCAACATGGCCACAGTCAAAATAATTCACTACAGCTAGAATCCTTTTGTCCAAAGACGAAAGGGATCAGGACCACACAGCAGGTGGACCCACCAGTCAAATAAAAAAGACAAACACTGTAAGTGGGAGGGTCAATACTTTTTTTTTTTTCCCTCTCAAAATAGAGTTGAAATTGAAATGATGAAGGTAGAAGGAAGAGGTATGTATACATGATAGAAGGGGGGAGTGATTGGCATGGAGTGGATGGGAGGAAGAAGAAAAAGGACCCTTGACCACTAGTTGCTTCTGCTGTCACCTTCCATCAACCACTTACTAAGGTGCACTTAGACATCCACTAACCCAAACTGCTGTTACTACCACCACAACCAGTTACTATGGTAATGATCCAAGTTGTTAATGGTTACAACAGCTTCTGTGCTTCACACTACTCCCACCACAACTACTAACCTCTCCCTCGCTAGATATAGTGACCAATCAACCCTTCAGTTCTAATTGCTTTGAATAAAGAATGAAAAAAAAAACAATACATTAAAATGCTAGATATTCCCCTCTAAGACGAGATGGCCATGGTTGGAACACTGCCCCAGAGTTAAAACTACCACTGACTTTTATTACAGAGAAACAAGAGATTTCAATTAAAAGTTACATCCATAACGAGAAAAGAAGTAATTAAGTATGAAGGTTCATTTGAAGAGAACGAACCCAACAAAGGTAAATTAAATGAGAAAAAAGGTTTAGAAATTAAAATAAATTGCAATAGTGGGGGGGACAACCTTGGATAGGTTTCAGTGTTATTGACTTCCTCAAGCAACCAGACAATAACTAAGATCACACAAGATTTATATATATACACACAAAACGGGGTCTCTTCCTGCCAAGGGTTCCAGATGAGACTACTTCACGGCAGGTGAGAGCAGCAGTGATCAGACTCTCTCATTGACCAAATGCCACCTATCAGAGGAGGTTCCAAATAATAGTGTAGCACAGGCAACGGTGGTGCCCCAGCATGACCACAGCTTTAAATATGTTTAAAGACTAGAGATATACATGTGCAATCAAGTATCTGTGCACAGAATTTATATATCTCGCACCGTGCACACACAATGTAATTCCGTGTGCACTCAAATCTCTCTATCTGTATGCAGCAGCATGTATGTACATGTGTGTGTGTGTATACAGATGCATCTTACCATCTGGCAAAAACAAGCTGTAATTCACGGAGGTCAAATAAGAGCAAGACATATCTAGAGTTGTCTACCCCGTTCGATACTTCAATAGCAAAAAAAATTATTATTTTTTGTGGTGGTGGTCATATTTCTGGGTACAGGGTGGGCCAAAAGTCACACACGAAAATATAACATCTTATACTACTATTAATCATCATTATTATTTTG
>NC_142935.1:589724-600114 GCF_046866305.1 Octopus bimaculoides | reverse complement strand
CCATTTCCTCTCACGCTTTTACATAGTGTTGGTGTATTTGTTGATTGTGTGAGGAGGGGTCGACTGTCTTGTGCTTTCTCTCCGCCTTAAGCAGGATCAGCAATGCCAACAGTAAGGAACATGTTCTATTCAGACCTTAGGGGGTCCGAATTGTCCTCTTCGGAGGAGTGGCTCGTACGAGCAGTTGATAGAATGGACAAGTGTTTAAGGAAGAAGAAAGATTTGCTGAAGTGACAGAAGTCACAAAAAAGGAGGTGGACCTGACAAACATGGAGAAATATGAGAAGATGGCACGTAGGATCGGTGGTGATGCTAAGTTGTCCCTACTCCAGAAAGTATTGGAAAATATGGGTAAGAAAACAGTAAATATATAAGGTGTACTCAGTGGAAGAAAGGAAAATTGAAAACGTTGAGGCAGAGGAAGCAGATTTGGAACAATTGTGGTTCAAGAAGGCAGGAAAGGCAAAAGAATATGCTGTAACCACAGTAACCTACATATCTTGGAAGAAGGACTTCCAGGATTAGGGTGGAGAGAATCCCACCAGAAACAGATGTGGCTTGGGTTGTGGCGGCTGTTCTTCTCGGAAGTAAAGAAGAAATAGCCGTCCTGCAGGCCACGAAAACAGAAAATTCTGTATGGAAAGAGCAAACATTAGACCTGATCATATTGGGTATTGGCAGAACCACTGAAAATATGGTGGAAACGGTGACCATTGGAGATGTAGTGTTGAGAGTGGGGGTGGGGGTGGAGGGCAGAACCCCTCGTTGCTTTAAATGTTGCTAAAAAAGGCCTCTGCAGAGGAAGAAGTTAGAAAGGGTCCGGAGAAGGTGCAACAGGAAGAAAAGAGAAACAAAGAACAGTGGATGGTAGCTGAAGGAAGAGGAAGAAAGGACAGATTGAATTAGAACCCCAAGCCATACACCCCGTCCCACCCCACCCCACCCACCTTCTCAGACACCCCCTCCACCCATTCCCCTCCGATACAAAGTAAGAGAAAAAAACAAATACAAAAAAACACAAGGCTCAACAGGCTCCCCCTCCTCCCACTGGAAATTGTTTCGCGCGTGTTTGAAAGGCGTAGACCAAGAAAGGATCCAGAAGAGAACAAAATGGAGGACTGCAAGATTTGTGCATATCGATGGATGGACAAACACTGAGGTGTCCGAAAGCCAAAAAAACGACGAAATATTGAGATTCAAGAGGGGTTATAAGTGTTGGAAGGTGAAATGTGATTTAAAGACGATATCAGACAATATAAAGTACGACGAACTGACCCAGAGATACTCCACAGCCATTACAAGCCTTCAATTCCATTACAACTTTCTCTCTCTCTCTCTCTCTCTCTCTCTCGAGCTATAGAAAGACAAATACACACGTTATATACCTACAGACATCTATATAAACACACATGTAATAATAAACAGACACGTTTCCGAAGAAACCTTTCACTAAAAAACACATTTTCGAAGGTGAGGGGCGTGACTGCATCCGCACCCTTTTTCTTTAAACATGTTTTATAAATGACATTTGGCAGAAATACGTTTGAAAACAATAATAAACGAATGCTGAAATTATAAAAATTAGTAGTAACGAAGTCTGAACAAAAGCAAAAGCATGTTAGTGTTTTGTTTTGTCTTTTTTGAAACAAGCGAAAGCCAATTAAAAGGAAATCTCTTTGCCTTACCTTGTTCGAAAATGTCTGCGATTCAGCAGAAGACATCAGCTGTGAAATGGTTTTGGCTTCTTTTGCGATTTCTGGCGCAGAATTTTTCAGCGAATAACTTGTATTTTTCGATTTTCTGGAGATAGAATTACAGAATAAAGGTGAATTTTGTGGTTTATGCTTTGTCGGGTGTTGAACGAGAGAAATGTTGAAATTTACCTTTTTTTCACACATTCGAATTCACCGCCATTAATATGCGCACACACCTGCTATTGCGCACGCGCACGCGAGTCGTGACTAGTCGATCCTACAATAACAATCTATTGCCAATGCATGTATGCACAAAACATGCAGGACGGTTTGTTTTGGTTTTTTTGAACAAAGTAAATAAAACACATTGTAAACAAAACGCAAACACCCTCATACATGTTTTGTGCGTGACGCGCGCTGGAGAGTCGTAGGATCCACTAGTCACGTCTCGCATGCGCGGATGCGCACCCTGGATCCAATCTTCTTGAATCGTACCTTGATATTATGTTTTCATTTCAAAATAAAACCAACAAAAATAATCTCCCATAATCTTTACCTCCGCTGATTTTTACATGCCCCGATGACCGATCTAAGAAATTTGGGGAACGATTTACCGTCTGGTGAATGGAACCGAGTATATGCAGATTCCAATAGCTTGCCAAATTGTCAGTCATAAATTTTCTGCAAGAACGTTTTGTCTGATAACATTCTCCAACATCTCTGCACTCCTATCGGGTAGACGTTGAAGAAATCCTTTTTCTGGTTGTGGTGTCATAACATCCAACAACCCAAGTTTTGCAACACATTCGTCGTCCATTGTTCTTCTTTTTGAAGAACAAACTTTCATGGAACTCCACTCTATGGTCCGGACCAGCAATTGGAGTTTTGTCCGGCACCAGTTTTTTGCCAAACAAACATCTCTACAGAACTGGTGCCACTGAACGGCAGTTCTTATATCAATGCAATTTATTCTTGCAGATATCGTGACAGTTAATTCGAAAATGAAAAATAAAATTAAACACTAAATAAAAAAAAAAATTCCATATAATGGCAGCTTGGAGTTTTCTCCAAAGGTTCCTTTCCTGATGGAAAGAGGAATTGTATCTTTTTTACTTTTAGCTCACTTTCTTTTGACAAAATCCCGTCAATAGAACGACTAGAATTTTGAAAATTCATTGAACAGCCATGCTACATGGCAGTGAAACATGGGCTGTGACTGCTGAGGACATGCGTAAGCTCGCAAGGAATGAAGCCAGTATGCTCCGCTGGATGTGTAATGTCAGTGTGCATACCCGTCAGGGTGTAAGTATCTTGAGAGAAAAGCTGAACATAAGAAGCATTAGTTGTGGTGTGCAAGAGAGACGATTGCGCTGGTATGGACATGTGGTGAGAATGGATGAGGATAGCTGCGTGAAAAAGTGCCACACCCTAACAGTTGAGGGAACCCGTGGAAGAGGTAGGCCCAGGAAGACCTGGGCTGAGGTGGTGAGGCAAGACCTTCGAACATTGGGCCTCACCGAGGCGATGACTACTGAGCGAGACCTTTGGAAATGTGCTGTGCGTGAGAAGACCCGGCAAGCCAAGTGAGATCGCTGCCAGTGCCCCTGGACTGGCTCTTGTGCGGGTGGCACATGAGATGCACCATTTTGAGCGTGGCCGTTGCCAGAACCGCCTGACTGGCCTTCGTGCAGGTGACACGTAAAAGCACCCACTACACTCTCTGAGTGGTTGGCGTTAGGAAGGGCATCCAGCTGTAGAAACTCTGCCAAATTAGATTGGAGCCTGGTGTTGCCATCCGGTTTTACCAGTCCTCAGTCAAATCGTCCAACCCATGCTAGCATGGAAAGCGGACGTTAAACGATGGTGATGATGATGATGATGTATGAGCCAATGAAGGAGGCCTCTACATGGTAGCTAGACCTGCTAGAAATAGCAACCAAATCTCCCTCAAAATCACACCCTACTCTCTTATCTATGTATATATGTAAGTATGAGCCAATGAGGGAGGCCTCTACATGGTAGCTGGACCTGCTAGAAATAGCAGCCAAATCTCCCTCAAATCACACCCTACTCTCTTACCTATGTATATATGTATGTATGAGCCAATGAGGGAGACCTCTACATGGTAGCTGGACCTGCTAGAAATAGCAGCCAAATCTCCCTCAAATCACACCCTACTCTCTTATCTATATATATATGTATGTATGTATGTATGAGCCAATGAGGGAGACCACTACATGGTGGCTAGACTCAGGATATGCTGCGTCATGTGGTTCTGGATTTGTTAATGACAGGATGGTCATGGCTGTGATACTTTTGATCATGGATTTTGCTCAATCTGGACTAACCTGAGGTTAAACAACACCAACAACAACAGCCACCACACTCCCCCCTTAATCCTTCAGCATCCTCACAACATCAGAAAAGAGGATGGTGTTCAACCACATTCCCATCTGGCAAACAAAACACTTCACAACCACTTGAAGACAGAACCACAGCGCAGAATGAGGGCAAACCAAAGTGTCGAGTGGTCCAACACCATCTAAAAATGCTGTTGGTCAATTAGGATTGTTCCGATCACTGGAACAGCCTGCTCGTGAAATTAACAAGCAAGTGGCTAAGTGCACCACAGACATTTTTTACTGTTTTCTATATGCTTCAGCCATTTGACTGTAGTCATGCTGGAGCATCGCCTTAAAAGGTGTTAGTCGAAGAAATCAACCTCAGAACTTATTCTATCGCTCGCTTTTGTTGAACCACTAGGTTACAGGGACACAAACACACCAGCATTGGCTGTCAAGGAATGGTGGGGGGACAAACACAAAGACACACATATATGTGATGGGCTTCTTCCAGTTTCTTTCTACCAAATCCACTCACAAGGATTTGCTTAACCTGAGACTATAGTAGAAGACAAGATGCGACTGACATGCATACGATAGATGTAGTTCTCAGGGAAATCCAACACAGAACACAGAACATGATAAGCTGGTCCACTGAATTACAGGTATGACTCATTTCTGCCAGCTGAGTGAGCTGAAGTAAAGTGTGGGAACCAAACCCACACCCTTACGATTATGAGCTGAATCTCCTAACCAGGAGCCACACACCTATAAAATAACAACATAACAGGATAATCAACCGACATCTAATCCGTTGTCCCCCAGACATTGCCAGGCAACTATTTCAACCCTGGATAAATCACCAAGAAAACTGGTTCCAAAATAACAGACTGCCAAACCCTATCTGATTTCTTAGCAGCAAACCCCATGGAACATCAGACAACTGACCCCGCTACACTTAAACCCACAGAGATATCTCACATGCAAGAGACAAAACTACCAGGAGATACGTACAAGTGCAGGTGTGTAGCTTAGTGGTTAGAGGGCTTAGACGATTACAATTAAACACACGTATATTATCATTTATTAAATTGCATTCAATTTGCCATGCATTATTCGTTTCATTATCCATCATCTTTTCCTTCAATTTTCAGGTACATTGAAGACCCTTTATTTGTCATTGCTTCAATCGACGTGAACAAAGTGTCTGGCAAAAAGTTCTGCTGAGATCGAAAGGAAACTTTATCCACAAAACACACAGAGAATGTGCAGCAATGAAGGCCAAACAGTGGTGGACGAACATAATCCCTTAAAGACTGACACTTTCAAAGGTGGCTCTGCATGTATGTGTGTGTGTATGTGTGTAACAGAGTTTTGTTGAGTTGAAGTGGGATTTAAAGGGTGTAAACGAAGAGGCGACCAAGCGCAAGTTGAACCAAGACGGAACTAACTACAACTGTAGCTATTAAGACTGAACACTATACTATACATTACACAATGTAGTCCTAGATACACTGTCTGAATAACAGAAGGGATGGTCATTGCTGGAACATCTTTGATTGTAGAGCTGCCCGGATCAGGACTGACCTGGGATTAAACAACAACAACTGGCCTATACGTTTTGGCTCGAACTGCTTGAAGTAGTAACCAAATCTCGATTAAAATCCCACACAACTACTTCAAGCAGAGACGTAGGAATAGGATGGGATGGTCACGGCCAGAGTGACTTTGAGCACGAGCCTGCTCAGTCAGGTTTGACCCTGGGTTAAATAACAACACGCACACTATAATACAAAAGTAGCCTATACGCCTCTTTTTTCGAACAGACAAGTTACAGGGGCATAATCGCATCAACATTAGTTATACGGCGATGGTGGGGTGACATACAGACACACAAATACATACATTCGTATATATATGCGTGCGTGTTTGTGTGCTTACATATGTACCTACCTACGTCTCTCTCTCTCTCTCTCCACACACACATATATACATATATATATATAGAGAGATATATATATATATATACATATGTGATAATATACGGTAAAACCATATAACCGGAGGAGGGCTTACTCTCCAAGTAGAGAAGTGGGTAAATATAAATAGACCTCGTAACGATACCAGCTACCAAATGGTTTCACGGCGAATTGGGGCCCCAAGTGACCTTTGTAAAGTCATTGGGGAGATTCCCGAGCCGATTATCGAGGTCTATTTAGATTTATATATATATCGTATATTTATAAAGAGGGCAAATTTAGCCATTTCTCCGTAGATTGAAAAAAAAGATGAACAACTGTAATCGATTTCCGAACATTATTGGGTTCTCATCAAACATGAAAAATAGAATTTTTGTTGAGTCAGTCTCAATAAGTATAGATTTATTCATCGGAGAAAGTTACATAGTGACTGAAGGTTCGAGAGTTTCGTGCAGAGGCACTTATCAAACTAATTAAATCAACGTTTTCTATATAAAACGAAAAAGCAGGACAGTATCGGAAACAGATATGACGCAGATACTATTTTATATATAGGCAGGAAGACTTTTGGTTAATAATATGACAGAATTAAGGCAAGATAAAAAATGAAAGTTGTCAATATATAAGGTATTCTGCCTAAACTACGTCTTTAAGATACGATGTGTTAGTAGTAACGCAAAAAGGAAACTATTTCCTAAGGAACTCAAGCAGATAGAGAGGAATAAAGACAAAAGGAAAGTAAAGATTTAATGAAAAGGTGAATCAGGTTGGAGTTGAAAAAAAAGGCACTTACCCAGGCAGTGGTCAAGCAAATAATGGTATGGAGTATTAAATGGTCGTTTTGTATTGAAAGAATTTTGAAGGGGTTTTATTTTTAGACTGGGGTCAAACGGTCGAATCCAGTCAACCGTGTTTTAAGTCTTTAGCAACACCAATTACAAAGAACTTGGGAGTGGTACTAAAAGATGGAGAGAAGTATTGACAGACAGAAACTAGGTGGGAGCTGTCTTCAAGAATTCAAGTAATGCTATATATTCAAAATTAACCATACATGCTGGTTTTGTTGTTGTTATTGTTGCTGCTACTGTTGTTATTGTCAATTAAGTTTTGGTATTTTGACGCTATTTGCCTTCAGTTCAGAAGTTAGTGGTTCTAAACTCCCTAGGGAATTTTATGCCAGCTTCATTACTTTTATTTATTTATATGTTTATTTTTTTCTTTGTTTTGAAACGAGATCGAACTTAAGCATTTTATACCGATAGATTTTAAACACTTTTTTTCTGCAACTGGTAAGATTTTGTAGGGGATGCAAATTTTGATCTTGCAACCCCTGAAAACTCTAGGGGGTGTGGGTGCACCCGCTGCACCCCCTGTTCCCGGCCCTTGTATATATGCCTGTTTATATTTATATATATATACACACATACATATATATAGCGTGTATGTGCTTCATAGAAGCCCACAAATTTATATATATATATAAAAGAAGAGGCGGGGAGCAGTAAATTTGAGTAAAATCTATTTAAGATTTAGTTGTTAAGTTAAATAAATGAGGGGAAAGTGCGAGAGTTCCGTGAATGGATTTCGTCAAAGTTTGACGAGTCTGAATTACGAAACTCTTGAGTAACTTACGTAACCCTTCATAGATAGGTGTGTGTGTGTGTAGATAGACAGACAGAACGTAGACCGTTAGACAGACAGATAGATTTCTTTATTAGCTACACAGGGCCGTATACAGAGGGGAAAATACAATGTAGAACTTTTCTATTCGAAAGAAAGAAAGGAAAAAAAAAACGATTAAAAAAGTTTGGGGCGTGTAAACAGCAAAATAAAGTGGAGTAAAAAGGTAAAACAAATTAAGTTTATCTGTGGAAAGAGGAGTCTGCGAAAAAGACCACGGTGACCTCAGGCAAGGAACCGAAACCAGTGCCCTAAGGACAGCTTCTAAGTAACGATGGTCAACCTTATCGAAAGCTTTCGATTGATTCAAACTAATCGGTGCCCCCAACCATGCACGATTCCTTAACTACCCTGTCTATGATGTAACGCATCAGATGGAAGTTGTCATGGATACTCCTGTCCGGCACAGCGCATGTTTGCGTCTCAACGATAAGCTCCAACCTCTCGGCTAGCACCGTGGCCAAAATTTTCAAATCTGCGTTGAGCAGAGTGATGGGCTGAAAATGATCTATAACAATCTCCTTGTTTGGATCTTTCTTTAACGCTACCACCGCTCCCCACCTCACAAAACTGCGGATACTCCCATTTTGATGCCAGTGACAGTAGACTGCAGCCAAAATGCCTCCAAACAAGTCTGGAATATGACAATAAGGCTCGTAAGGCAGACCGTCCAAGCCCAGCCTGTCATTGCACCACATACACTCCAAGCCATGCAGGTAGGCACTAAAGTCCACCCTGCATTCTGACCCACCAGTTGTCCCGTACAGTCGGGCAAATTACTGTTGAAAGGCCTCACACATCCTTTCGGGCTCGAGTAATTCGCGCCCCTGTTCATCTGTCAGAGACCGAATGGTGGCTTTGTTGCCTTGTTGCGCCTCTGCCACTTTGACCTCTCAGGTGGCTCCAACTCCTTCGTTTCCCAGAGCACTCATCCTAGCTCTGACAACATATCCTTCGTGTTTGGCGTTGAAATGTTGGTCATGGGCCAACCTCACTGCCAACACATTGGATATGATGCCACATGTATGTGCCTCTTCTAATTTCTTAACTAGGTCTCCCTCTATTCTATTTCGATCTATCACTAGAGCCTTTTTATACCTAACCGAGTCTATTTTAATTGCTTTCTTTAGGGCATACCACCATCTATTGTTGATGCTGGTGCCCGTCAACGCCCTCTTAACTAGTGTGCTAATCCGGTCTCTGTAAGCCTGGCACGCCGTGAATAACGCATCAAGTTTCCAGTAACTGGGACCCTGCCTATGACTCTTATCTAAGTCAAACATACAAGTCACAAATTTATGACCTGTGTAGCTGACTATATGAAACTGTGGACAACCTACACTATCCCTATCCACTGTCCTGTAAAACACTATCTAAATACGATCAGGATGGCCCGATGCGATTGGTCCATGTCCACTTTAGTGCATTCAAGTGGTTCAGTCGGTACCTATCAGACAGTTGGAAATGTATGAGTGGGTCTTTGAAGCATTTACATCCCCTTCTATTTCTATCTCTACCCACGTAGTCTAGTTGCATGTCCAAGGTAGCGTTCCAATCCCCCACTGAAAGTAAAAGTCGAGACGTTCCCAGGAAAACCTCTAGACGTTGAAAGAAATCCAGCTGACCTGTTAAGGACGGTGCATAAATTGTTATCGGTCGAAAAGCACACCATTGACATCCAAAACGATCAGCCTACCCTCCGGGTCTAGGAATATTGCTCTTACTTTGAGGTCCAGACTCTTCCTAAAAGCACCATGGTACCACCTCCTCCCATTCTTGGCAGACACGGAGAAAAACAAACGTCAAATTGTCTGCTGAACATGTGTTGGGGAGACCGTGGGTTGTGGAGTCTGGTCTCACTGATGGTTATATGTCTATTCTGTGACTCGATCTCAATTAACAGACAGCCTTGTTTCCATGGGGACCCCAAGCCACGCACATTTATACAACCTATTCTAAGCATGTTCCTATCGAAAGTTGTGTTTTACAAACAAAAGGAAAAGAATGAGAGAGAGAGAGAGAGAGAGAGAGAGAGAGAGAGAGAGAGAGAGAGAAAGAGAGAGAGAGAGAGAGAGAGAGAGAGAGAGAGAGAGAGAGAGAGAGAAAGTCACTGTTTGAAGGTTGGTTGTTCCCCTCCTCAAAATCATTTCTCAGAATGTTTTTTGTCCATTTTTTTTTCCTGTTAATTACTTTTGAAATCTCCCTCCTGCATCAAGGTAGAGAGATTTCAGTATGTTTTGTGTCACGTGAAGGAGGTTTTTTTGTGTTGTGCATGGGTGATTGTTTGTTTTCACATTCACTTCTGTTGGTGTATTACATTAGGTCTGAATTGTTTGTGTTTATTGCTATCAACTTTCGTAGGGCCATTTGGTATTCGTGTGTTTGTAGTGTTGCTGTCAATCTTTTTTATTTTGTGTGGGAGTTTTGCTCTTCTGAGCGGTGAACCCTCCCTGCTTTGTTTGATTTTATGTCTCTTTTCTTTCCCCTTTTTCTTCTCCCCCCCCCCCCTCCATGGCCATTTGCCATTCATCTTTTAATTTTTACCGTTGTCACCCGATAACCAAGGTAAGTGGGAATCCTTAGAAATCCCCTGCAATCCAAACACTTTTTGTCGAGTGTCCCTTTGCCCGTTCTTCCGTATCAAATCGAACCTCGATCCAGGCAAATCTTTACACTCTTGCAATATATGTTTTGA
>NC_142935.1:567224-584724 GCF_046866305.1 Octopus bimaculoides | reverse complement strand
CTGGTGTTGCCATCCGGTTTCACTAGTCCTCAGTCAAATAGTCCAACCCATGCTAGCATGGAAAGCGGACGTTAAACGATGATGATGATGATGATGATTATATATATATATATATATATACGACGGGCTTCTTTTAGTTTCCGTCTACCAAATCCACTCACAAAGCTTTGGTGGGCCCGAGGCTATAGTAGAAGACACTTGCTCAAGGTGCCACGCAGAGGGAATGAACCCGGAACCGTGTGGTTGGTAAGCAAGCTAATGGGTTCATTTGTGGTGTGATTCTACAGTTGGATGCCCTTCTTGCCGCCAATCAGTTTGTAAGGTGTATGTGTGTGCGTGTATATATATATATATATATATATATATATATATATATATATATATATATGTAACGATAATAATTTGTGTAGTTACCAGTCGTAAAGGGTAAGGTTGGATTAGGGACACAATATTATGAAATGTCAGAGTCAGCGGTTTTGACGATAAAAATTTGTTGTTATACTGGCAAGTTGTAGGATGTGAAAGATGAACAATGCTTGAAGTTTTAAGGACGTGTTTGTTTACCATTATATTACAATACCTTGCCTCGACGGACAGGTTCTGATAGATCCAAAAGCATGCGAAGTAAAGTTTGTGTTTGTGTCCTATTTCATTGTTTAGTATTAACTACAGAGAGAGATAGAATGATGTTGTAAGAGAAGAGAATTAGAGCTCGTAGGGTTGTGGGACGTTGTCTCACAGTTGCTGACAGTAAACTTCATTTTTCCCTCTGGCCAAGGTTCTAGCTGGTCAGCCAGACTTTGTTCTCACTGAGTCGGTTGGATGGTTTGACTGAGGGCTGGCAAGCCAGGAGGCTGCACCAGGCTCCAATCTGATCTGGCAAGGTTTCTACGGCTGGATGCCCTTTCTAACATGAACCACTATGAGAGTGTAGTGGGTGCTTTTTATATTTCACTGGCACAGGAGCCAGTCAGGCGGCACTGGCAACGACCACGCTAGAATGCTTTTTCCTTGCCACTGGCATGGAAACAGTCAGGCAACACTGGCATCAACGACACATGAAGGGTTCTTTTTACGTGTGTGTGTGTATATATATATATATATATAATGTAACAAAAGAAAAAAAAATTATATGGAGTGTAAAACATCCAGTTCACAGGTACAGCAGTTGAATACCACAGACATAGGAGTATAAATTACAAATAATAAATTAAATAGAAAGATACAATTGACAATCTAACAATTTATTTACATTATAATATAAAAATTTTTGAAAAAGACAAAGCCAACAATTTGTTTTGACTTATATACAATATAAAAAAAGAAAAGAAAAAGAAACTCTACACCATTTTGATACCAACATATCTGATCAAACTGATCTTTGTTCTACAATACTAACTTCCTATTTCACAGTGATTTAAAGTTTAACAGAAGTGGGGGGGGGGTAGGGTTAGAGTTAGAAGATTCATAAAATGTGAGACTTTTTTTTTTATATATATATCAGGTTTTTAAATAGAAACTTACCTTCTAACATTTCTGCTGTGTGGAAATGAAATAACAACAAAAAATAATAAAGCTTTGGATGTTTTTTCTTTTCTTTTTTTTTTTTTAAACAAGTGAGTAAAATACCATATCAAAGCATTTTCAATGTTAGTAAAGAAAGAGAAGTCAATAAAACTTGACATTCAGAAAGAAAACGAATTGCAAATTGCAATAACATACTACCATACCTGAACGAGCTGGGAAATTTCATCGGAGACCTCCACTTGAGTTGCTTCTGGCCGAAACACTTTGTTTCATTTTCTTCTGGACATCTCAGCAACTGATGTTGACAAACTGTGTATTAGAAATATTGATCTGACTTAAGTTTCTGTGTAAAGGTAGTATGGGTGGTCTTTCAAAGGTTTTCTATAAGAAACATGGTGACTACAAATGGTAAAGGAAGGAGTAATAGAAACAGGACACATGGATTACTGTTAACCACTAATTCAGTCTCTGCAAATAGCCGGACTGGAAGCCAGTGGTTGTTGTTGAAACTAACAGCAAGTAAAGTAATCTCTTGAGGCTCTAGAGTTCTAGTCGTTGGAGACATCTACATAGCTAGAAACAGCTGCCAAATCACGCACAGATCATAGACACCTGTCTTCCACAGCGAGAAATAGCAGCCAAATCCCGCGCAGATCAAGAACATCTCTGAGGCGCCAATAAGCGAAAGTCACCAGAATTAAAAACACTGAACCATTTGAGTGTTTAGTAATTAGGCAATGCGCACCTCTTCTGAAATAGTTAGTGAAGTCAAATTATCTCCTTCCTTTAAAATCAGCTGTTGACGTGTCGTTGTCAGGTAGAAGTGGACAACAGGGTAACCACGTAATTAGGAGATGAAAAGGGGAGGGGTTAAGTGTTATCCCGGAAAAAGGGGTGGGAAAAAGTGAAGTTTAATGGGTCTGACTGAGTTAAGGGCACCTGTGAACTTGATAGGAAGAACGGGGATTCCTTCAATAAAATACAAATAATATATAAGTATATGCATAATAACAACAAATGGAGCAAAACGCATGTCGATGAAAGTTCCAAGCAAATGAGGGCCATTTCACAAAAAAAGAAAGGGTAGCTGGAATTATAACTTGTTTCTCACCAGGGAGAACATAAAACATTTAGTAGCAAGACAAAAACGAAATGATGGGGTAACTTACCAGCTGAGGTGTTACATGGTCAGTGACCGTCAGAAGGTTTGTTTACATAGAGTTACGACGGGGTCACCGATATTATTCCACGGGCTTTAGAGGCATGAGAACGCTAGTTTACATAGAAATATAAAGGGAGGGTGTCTCTGATGTGATGCTAAAGGTTGTGGTCAAGGAGTCATTCGGGTGGGTGAGGGGAGGTAATTAAAGTGAGCGTTTACATATGTGTCTGCTAGCGTGCAGACACCTATTTACAAACACGTGCGCACATACGTAAGCGCATACCCATGTGTACATACTCACATACCCACATACACCCATACACCCCCACACACAGAAACCTCCACATATGTCGGTGCGATAGGCATGTGTTTGCCTGAGAAATGACAAAGTGGTAACTGATTCAATTATAACATTTTTATTAGCTGGAGTTAATAAATATTAATAGCCACTACATTCAATTTTAACAACTTGCTTCGAGTTGCTAGACAAATGATGGAACCAGGATATGTTCGTGTGTGTGTGTGTGTGTGTGTTCGTTCTCTCATCTTGCTTGGCCGGAGGAAAATCTCTGTCTCACACTAGCAGAGGTCTCATAGTAGCAGTCTCCCTGTCTGTCTGTCCCTGTGTGTCCTGACGTCTTGCTGACCACTCTATTTATAAGAATCGTGGCAGCTAGAAGGACATACATACTGCAGCAGAGTTTGTACCTAAATAGGTTAGATGCTGACCAGTTGAACTTCGCCTGACATTCTAAGGTCGAAGGTCAAAGGGAGATGATCGATCACTTTTTGACAGGACAAAGAAAACCTGTTTTTCGCGCCTGTTGATTGTCGTGTTTGGGCGACCGCTAATTCTTAGATTCGGTTTCGAATCTAGGCTTGGAGAAGGAAATGTAAATTTTTACACTACCCCTCTTCTAGTGAGAAGGCCGGAGATCGAACGATTTTGGAAATGTTATCTTTTTGTGTA
The DNA here is from genome assembly GCF_046866305.1 of Octopus bimaculoides. Classification (NCBI taxonomy): domain Eukaryota; kingdom Metazoa; phylum Mollusca; class Cephalopoda; order Octopoda; family Octopodidae; genus Octopus; species Octopus bimaculoides. Next base: position 581,065 of record NC_142935.1, on the reverse strand, counting down.
TGCACAAAAAAATTTTACAAGGTGCAACAGACAAGTGAATGTCAAAAACATGGGACATAAAAAAAATATGAAGCAAGGATTCACTGTTGGTGTGTGCTATATGGTGGGCAATGCATATATGTGCCCAGGCAGAAACATGTTGGCGCGTTGAAAGAGACGTGCATCTATTGATTGCTCGACCCACTAGAGGTCTAAATAGAGGCAGGTTGTATTTCAGTGGCGCAAAAGATCAAATGGTAGCACGAGTGAGAATGTGACTGTTGCAAGTGTGTGTAAACGTCAGATAACAAAATATTTTTACAAGAAAGCAAAACAGTTTAAAAAGAAAACAAAACATATGTACATGCAAAAAATGAAAGAATGTTCATCGAAAAAGTTCGCTTGTGAAATGTTCAGTAAAATGTTCAAACAGAAAGTTTTTCGCTGATATGGAACAATGTTTTCTTTTATGTATACAAATTGTTCGTTGAATTCTTTAGGTTTGAATGTAGGTGATGCAGTCATATGAGTTATGTTTTGATGTATGCGTTCCATTAAAGAAGATGGGTAGGTTGAGAATTGGGACTTACCCGAAAAACTTGCACAAACCTTGCTGGCCATCGAACAGTTCTTCCCGATTTAGTGTGCCGGGGTTGTGCAGAATCTGTAGTGCTTGCTGGGGTTGGTGAGTCTGTTCGAGGAACAGAGGGAACTGAATGTAAGTCGTCCTCGATGAAGCCTTTTTTCAAACGATCAATCGAAACGGTATTTCGTTTACCTCCGATATCGAGGACGAAATACTTGGGTTCTCGTTTGATGACTTTGTACGGCCCGGAATATGGTGGCCGGAGTTGCGATGGTATGCCATCGTTTCTGACGAAAACATGAGTCCAAGTGTTGATGTCCTTGGTGTTATGTTTCCCTCGGACTGACTCGCCGAGATAACATAACGAGTTATACAATTTAATTATTACATTTATTGTTCAATTACATACAAAGAACGCACTCACCCAATGTTCGTTATGAATAAACAAAAGTCATGTCCGCCATATATATATCAATGACATTCGTCATTGATCTCCATGTTCTTTGGTGGCCAGCCTTCACGGACGTAGCGCATCACTGTAGATATCACTGGATCTTTCCCTGACGGAGGACGTTAGCATCCACAGGTTGGACTTGAATACTAAGAGCTTTGATGGCACACACCATGTCTATGTCTTCACCATTTTCCTTTCTGTCAAAGTCGTTGTCATCACCGAATGGCAAGCGACTGAGGGCATCAGCATTGCCATGATCTGCTGATTTCCGATATTCAATGGTGTAGTCAAACTGGTTCAGCCACAGGGCCCATCGTGCTAGTCTGTTAGCAGCGAGAAGTGGCGTCCCTTTCCTCGGACTGAATAGTGATGTCAGTGGCTTGTGGTCAGTCACGAGTACGAATTTACGACCGTACAAATATTGGTAAAACTTCTGCAAGCCAAATATGATAGCTAGGGCTTCCTTTTGAATTTGACTGTAGTTACGCTGTGCAGAAGTGAGAGTCTTGGACATATTGGATATTGGGCGCTCGCTTCCATCAGGATAGCGGTGAAACAGGACTGCTCCAATACCAACGTTTGATGCGTCGCAAGCCAGTCCCAAAGTTTTGTTTGGATCGAAGTGTATCAGAACTTGACTTGATGAAAGTACATTTTTCAAGTGATCAAAAACTGACTGTTCCTCATCTCCCCACTTCCAAATAGTTGACTTTTTCGTAAGGCAATAGAGTGGCTCTGCTATACTGGCTAGGTTTGGGATAAACTTTCCATAAAACTGAACTGAACCTAGGAAAGATTTCAAGCTTGATTCGTTCGTTGGAGATGGCATCTTTAAGACTGCTTCGACTTTGGATCCCTTAGTGATCCCTTCAGCCGACAAAATGTGTCCAAGGTATTCTACACTGGGTAGTGCAAACTGGCACTTTTCACGGCGACATCTGAGTCCATTGTCGCTTAGACGTGTGAGCAGACACTTTAGGTTGTTTAAGTGACTGTTTGCATCTTTCCCACTGACGAGCATGTCATCCTGGAAGACGGCCACTCCAGGTAGATCATGGGTCAGGTTTTCCATGATCTCCTGAAAGTAACCAGGTGCTGACTTAATTCCGAAAGGGAGTCGTTGTTGCAGGAGTACTCCACGGTGAGTGCTGAGTGCGAGTCTGCGTTGACTTTCTGGAGCCAGCTTGATCTGATTATAGGCATCAGCAAGGTCTATCTTTGTATATCCGAATCCACCTCCGAGTTTCTGCATCAGTTCAGCAGGGAGTGGCATTGGATGACGGTGATCAGCAAGTTGGTCATTAATTCCCACAGAGTAGTCACCACAAATCCGTAGTTTGGGCTTCAGGTTGCTTGAAGCGTGTGCTTTACGAATCGGTACCACTGGCGTTCCGTATTCATTGAATTGAACAGGCTTCCAGATTCCCTTGGCGATGCCTTCTTCGTAACCTTTGGCCAGGTCATCACGAAGAGCAAATGGGACCGGACGTGCCTTGTGAAAGACTGGTGTTGCGTCCGATTTGAACTTCACTTCCAGTTCAAAGTTCTTGAGACATCCCAATTCTTGCTTGAAAAGATCTGGAAATTCATCACACATGTTGTGACAATCTTGCTGCAGGGAAACATAGGGCTCGCTTGAGGTCTTTGGATACATCCCTTCTGCACCTTCCCTCTTAGCTTGGCTGTCTATGCTTTTCAAACCTAGAGCAGTGTCTACGGAAATTCCCAGAGTCTGGATAGCATTCCGACCCAGCAAATTAAGATCAGAGATCTTGGTGACTATGTAAGGTATAAGATCCTGCTTACCAGTTGTTGGATCCTTGGTTTGGCCCATGAAAGTTCCTAGAACAGGCAGGTTGTGCTTGCTGGCAGATTCATAGCGATGCTTGACATCTTGCAGCTTTGGTCTTCCAAGTTGTTTCCAGACTGACAAGGAAACAAAATTGCCTGTAGTAGCAGTGTCCAATTCCATTGTGAACAGTCTGTTCTGGATTGTTACTGGCACAATTAAACTGTGAGTGTCTCGGGAAACTTCACCTAGGATCGCCTTGACTAGCTCAGCTTTTGTGATTCTTTTCACGGGAGTTTGTGAATGGCCATTGCGTTGCTGATGTTGTTTTTTCCTACACACCGCTTGCAAATGACCCTTTTTATCACAAAAATGACATTTGGTTTCCCTGAAAGGACAGTCTGTTGCTTTGTGGGCCTTTCCACATCGGTAGCATTTCTCCTGGTTTGTGGAATAAGACTGCTGATGTTTCTTTTGAGGACTCTTATTCCTGTTCTGCTGGACCTTGTACACCTGCTTGGTTTTGGAACCGTATACAGTTTCTTTTGCAACCTTTGCTGCGTCTTCAGTCTCAATGGCAACCTGGACAGCACGGGAAAAATCTAGTTCTGAGTCTTTTATCTTAAAAAGCGCCTTCAGAACCGCTTCATTGTTAACCGAACATATGAATCTCTGTCTCAGAGCTTCATCCTGTGGGTTGGTGATCGCTGGAAAATCACAGGTAGCTGCATCCTGGCGTATACGTGCTGCCAGCTCCTGGAGAGTTTCACCTGGCTTCCGCTGCATATCACTCCAAAACCTGAAACGCTCTCTCACAATGAAAAGTTTAGGGTCGAACTGTTCCTTCATGAAGTCAACGATTTCGTCCATTATCAAGTTGTTGATATCTTTAGGCGGATTTTGTTGGGTAGCCAGATTAGCAAGTTGTTTGTAAACAGTAGCAGTCTGATTGGTCAGGAACACTTGTGCCATGCGTTTTTCAGGTACAGCATTAGCAGCCACAAACGTACGGAATCTTGACCAGTAATCAGGCCATAGTTCTGTCGCTGAATCAAATGCAGTAAATGGTGGAATCGACACTGTTGTTGAAGCAGCTGAAAAATAGCCACTAGAATCGCCTTCAACTTGTCGAGCACCAAACAGTTTTAACAGAGCGTCCATATCTCTCTGATGTTGTTGCATTTGCTTGTCCATTTGTTCCCTAAACAATTTAATAAGTTCTACTGTCTGTTTTTCAGCCATTGTTATTACGATGAATAATTTTACGGTAAAGTAAGCATGTATCCTATCGGCGACGCCAATAAACTCTGTTATGTTTCCCTCGGACTGACTCGCAGAGATAACATAACGAGTTATACAATTTAATTACTACACTTGGGAACATGTGAAACGACGTTCTGTTGTCTGGGGCCTGCAGGTGACAAAAGCGACATGGATGTCCGCAATCGGTGCACATATTGTGCTGGGTCAGGAAGGTGTTGTGATGCAACAGGTTCAATCATCTGCCCAGGTAAGGTGAGTGTTGAGCCGTAGACTAGTTCTGCCGGAGTGTGTCCAACTTCCTCCTTAACCGTGGATCGAATACCAAGGAGGATGAAGGGGAGATGTTCCAGCCAGTTGGAAGAGTCTGCAGATGCTTTAATAGCTGCTTTGAGTTGGCGGTGGAAGCGTTCAACCATGCCATTTGCTGCAGGGTGGTAAGCAGTAGTGCGGGTGTGTTTGCACCCGAGTAGACGAGTCAGTTCGGCGAAAAGGTGGGAATCGAACTGACGTCCTCTGTCTGTGGTGATTGTTGCGGGTGTGCCAAAACACGAAACCCATTGTGATATCAGCGTTTTGGCGACCGTTTCTGCCGATGAATCGGATAAGGGCCAAGCTTCGGGCCATCGCGAAAAACGGTCCACGCAGGTGAGTAGATGAGTGTAATTCTGCGAAGGTGGCAGAGGTCCTACGATATCAATGTGAACGTGCTGAAATCGTGCGTCGGGTTGCGAAAATGAACCGATTGGTGATTTTATGTGCCGGTAGATTTTTGCTTTTTGGCACGCGACACAGCACTTGGTCCATTCTCTGATGTCCTTGTTGATATTGGTCCACACAAAACGGGTTGATATCAGCTTTTGAGTGGAGCGAATACCAGGATGTGACAGAGAAAACTTCACGACGATACTTTTGCGGTACATAAGGGCGTTGGTGACCAGTGGAGATATCACACCAAATATGGGCCGAGGAAGATGGTAGCGGAACATGTTGAAATTTGAGAGATGGCGAATTCCGGAGCTTTAGAAGTTCTTCGTCATTCTCCTGTTCAGCTGCTATACTAGCCAGATCAATTGTAGACGTGGTGTGGATGGCATTGATCTGCGTTCGAGACAGTGCATCGGCTGCTAAGTTAGTCGTCCCTTTGATGTGGCGAATATCCGTCGTATATTGTGATATGAAGTCGAGGTGGCGGATTTCTCTCGGCGAGTGGCGATCAGGCTTGGTGTTGAATGCATATACCAGTGGTTTGTGATCGGTGTATATGGCAAAATTGGTACCCTCTAGCATGTGTCGGAAATGCTTAACGGCCAGGTATGCCGCCAATAATTCCCGACTGAAGGTACTGTATTTCGTTTCGGCGGGTTTTAACCGCTTAGAAAAGAAAGACAACGGTTGCCATATGCCATCAACAAGCTGCTGTAGGACGCTTCCTATTCCGGAATCGGATGCATCGACGAGTAAACACAGCGGGGCATTTGGTTTCGGATACACCAACATAGTAGCGTCGGATAAAGCTTTTTTTAGGGCGGCGAAAGAGGCGAGCTGATGTTCATCCAGGGCAATTTCGGTATTTTTGCAGGTTCGCTGACGTAGCAAATCTGTGAGCGGTTGCGCTATCTCGGCAAGGTGAGGTACAAATCTCCGATAAAAATTCACTAGACCGAGGAACTCCCTTAATTTGCGGAGAGATGTGGGTGGCGAAAATTCCACGATGGCCTGTACTTTATCAGGGAGGGGACGAATACCATCCTTATCGATGATGTGCCCGAGAAAATGAAGGGAAGCAACTCCGAAATCACATTTGCTGGGATTGATGACGACTCCGAATTTTTGCAGACGTTCGAATAGCAAGTGCAGATGTTGGTCATGCTCTTCTTCCGAGTTACTGGCCACCAGTATGTCGTCTATGTAGGCATAGACGAAAGGCAAACCTCTGGTGACCATGTCGATGAAACTTTGGAATGTCTGTGCTGCGTTGCGTAAACCGAAAGGCATACGCAGGAATTCAAACATTCCGAAAGGTGTCGTGACTGCTGTTTTTGGGATGTCCTCGGGTTCAACCGGTATTTGGTTGTACGCTCGCACAAGGTCGATTTTGGAAAAAATGCGAGCGCCATGCAGCGAGCTAGAAAAATCCTGCAGATAAGGGACTGGGTAAGCATCACTGACGGTACTTTTGTTTAGTGACCGATAATCACCGCAAACTCGCCAGTCGGTCGATGATTTTTTTTGGGACGCAGTGTATCGGCAAGGACCAGTTGCTGCTGGACGGGCGGATGATTCCAAGGTCGAGCATGTGTTGGAATTCCCGTTTGACGGCTTTGAGGCGATCAGGTGGTAACCTTCTGGGTCGTGCAGCAACAGGTGGACCGCTGGTCTTGATGTGGTGGGTGATATCGTGCTTGATCGGCTGGTTGTGGAAAACTGGTCGAGCGACGTCCGGGTACTGTTTCAGGATGGTACTGTGACGAGTCGTTGTTGAAAGCAATATGGTTGGGCTGACTGTGGCCATACGAGCGGCTATACCGCGCACAGTAAGCTGTGTGGTGCTGTCGACAAGTCGTCTGTTTTGTATGTCTACTAGGAGACCGAAATGATGGAGGAAATCGGCTCCTAAGATAGGGGTCGGCAGTTTTGCGATGACAAATACCCACTGGAATGTGCGGCGTAGTCCCAAGTTCAGTGTTAGGGACTGTTCCCTAACTGTTGGATTGGCGAGTGATTGACTGCCTGAAGACAGACTGGTGTCTCCGTTCGTTTTCCTGAAATGCTGGACACGGGGATTACGCTGACTTCCGCGCCGGTGTCAACTAGGAAACGTGTGCCTGTTACCCGATCGCAAACGAAAAACAGGCGACTTTGTGGGTGCGAACCAGGAACGTCCGTCGCATTCAGTTCCCGGCTGTACCGTTTCCCGAACTGGGTGATGCGAATGAGCATGGTATGGTGCATTTCTGCGCCTGTGTACCGAATTTTCGGTGGTACCAGCACGTTTCGGGTGAGTTGCGGGTAGCACTGGGACTGCGGGATCGTCTACCATATCGATGCGGTCGGCTGCTGCTTCGGCGCCGGTTTCCAAGCGATAGGGCCTGTATTTGGGTTGTGAGGGTCTGTATTTGTGCGGCTTGCTGCGTCATTAATGAACGCAAGTCCGCAATTTCGGAAGAACTGGTCGGCGCAAGGAAAGGATTGGTAGTGGGAGCGGCTGGCGTCACCGTCGATACCGTGGAAAACCTATGTAGTACCTCAGCTATTTTGTCCGCTAGCTCTGCCAGTTCCTCAATGGATGTGGATTCTCGTGTGGAAGCGAGAACCACCTGTGTGTTGGAGGGTAGACGCTGGAGAAAAAGCTGCTTGAACACTTTGTCGGGGAGGCTCTCATCTCCAAGAAGCTGCTTCATTCTTCTTAGAAACTGGGAAGGCGTTCTGTCGCCCAATTCTTCGGATGTCAGAAGTTGGTGAAGTCGCTTTCGTTGGGACTCGGAAGTTCTGTTAATAAGTGTCGTTTTAAAGGTGTCGTACGACACAGAACCGTGTGGAGCCATGACGAGATTACGGACGACGTTCATGATCTCTGGTGAAAGAGAACCGATTACATGCGACAGTCGAGACGCATCGCTCAGTATTCGGTGAGAAGAAAACTGGGCTTCTATGTGGTGAAACCATAATGCAGGGTCGTGCGTCCAGAATGGGGGAATTTTCCACGTAATCGCCGCTTGAATTGTCGTGTCGGAAGGTAATGGATTCACCGCTGGATTCGGTTCTGGAAGAGCCATGGTGTTCGCAGAAATTCACAGTTGGTTTGTTGACAGATGATGTGCAGGCTGTTATTCTTCGTAGAAGCTGGTTCCAGGGAAGGCCGGAATTCTTTGACGGGGTCACCAAAATGTAGTGGAGTCACCAGAATGTAGTGTGTTTTTGTTGAGTGTCGGTGCGATAGGCATGTGTTTGCCTGAGAAATGACAAAGTGGTAACTGATTCAATTATAACATTTTTATTAGCTGGAGTTAATAAATATTAATAGCCACTACATTCAATTTTAACAACTTGCTTCGAGTTGCTAGACAAATGATGGAACCAGGATATGTTCGTGTGTGTGTGTGTGTGTGTGTTCGTTCTCTCATCTTGCTTGGCCGGAGGAAAATCTCTGTCTCACATTAGCAGAGGTCTCATAGTAGCAGTCTCCCTGTCTGTCTGTCCCTGTGTGTCCTGACGTCTTGCTGACCACTCTATTTATAAGAATCGTGGCAGCTAGAAGGACATACATACTGCAGCAGAGTTTGTACCTAAATAGGTCAGATGCTGACCAGTTGAATTTCGCCTGACATTCTAAGGTCGAAGGTCAAAGGGAGATGATCGATCACTTTTTGACAGGACAAAGAAAACCTGTTTTTCGCGCCTGTTGATTGTCGTGTTTGGGCGACCGCTAATTCTTAGATTCGGTTTCGAATCTAGGCTTGGAGAAGGAAATGTAAATTTTTACATCTATATATGTACATGTATGTACATACCTTCACGTACCTGTATATATATATATATAGATGCATATCTGGGTACAGGAAGTTGCAAACAAAATATAACCGGATGACTTCGGGTATTTCTGCGTCAAGTGAGATTTAACGAAATGGGAGGAGAGTCAGAAGAAATTAAACGGTTGGGTGTCTCATTTTATGAAATTCATAAAAGCATTGTCTCTGTTGTATCAACTAAACTCGAACAGATGCACTGAAAATAGATGCATTTGATGCATAAAACTTCGATTGTTTTCTGCATTTTACATATACACCTGAAGCAGGTGAGAATAAATCTGTAAGGCTTTTTTTCTTCTTCTAGTTTAAAATGAGACATTGCTGGCATGATTTCGTTATATCTATAACGCATAGATACATAAAAACAGACAGAAACAATCAAGCAAACACAATCCATTAGATTTCTTCTTCTTCTCCCATTTCGGGTACAGAAAATACCCGAAGTCGTCGTTGAAAAATGATGAAAGAAATAAAACAAATCAAAAGATGATAGGAAGCTGAGGCAAGGGCGAGGTTTTGGTAGATTAAATGAACTGTGAAGAAGAGACTCTTGGAAATCTTCATTTAAAATGCCAGAATGTATTCTTGTTTTGTTTTGGTTCTTTTTTTTTTTCAGTATAAGTTATTTACGGATTATAAATATTCCTCTGCTTCTCACAAAAGCGTGTGTGTTGTGGTATGAAGGGAAAATTAAGAAACAGGAGGGTTGACATTAAAAAAAAACAAGGGGAAATGAGCTTTTCTTCTTACCTGTCAACAATCTGGAGGGGAAGGTTTTCTTCTCTTCGTTGTAAACATGACATCCAGTTGCCCTCTGACCTCTTCCGCTCACCAATGCGCATGCTCCCATCGATGCTTCCGTCCGGACGGACTCCAGACAGAACCAAAACATTCTCACACTTTCGCCTTAATTTCAGCTTCTACTCAATACTTCGTGTGTTTACATTTGCTGTCTCTGACAATTTTTTTAGCTATGAGCGATTAGATTGTTATCGTTTTCCCTGTTAATGAATAAACCATTAGAATAAGAGATCCCTTATTTGAGCAATAGGTAAGGGTTAAGACATGAATGGGATCCAGACGAAAATAAAAATCATCAAATATATATACATCTAACCCATGCTAGCATGGAAAACAGACATAAAAATGATTGCCATACATGCATATGCATACATATATACTTCTATATATATGCATATGTAGACGTGTGTGTGTGTGAAGGCGTGTGACCTAGTGGTTAGGGTGTTGCACTCACAGTGGCTAGATTGTGGGTTCAATTCCCATACTGAGCAGTACATTGTATTCTTGAGCAAAACACCTCATTTCATATTGCTGCAGTCCACTCAATTGCAAATAGATTTCCCTGCAATGGACTATCTTTCTGATCAGGGGGAACAGACATTACCCTGCTTGCATAGCCAGTAGGGTGCACGTTCTTGCGGCAAAAGGTACGTTATTGCGACGCCGGACACATTCTTGCGGCATCGGGCAATGTGGGGCCAGGCACGGTTTTGCAACACCAGGTACGTTCTTGCGACGCCGGGCACGTTTTTGCCGCGCCGGACACGAACGTGCCTAGGGCTGCAAGAACGTGCCTGGCGCCGAAAGCACGAGCCTTGGGCTGCAAGAACGTGTCTAGGGCCGCAAGACCGTGCCTGGCTCCGCAAATACGTGCTTAGGGCCGTATGTACGTGCCTGGGGCCATAAGTACGTGCTTGGGGCCGCACGAACGAGCCCGGATCCGTAAGTACGTGACTGGTGCGGCAGAAACACGCTCGGGAACGTTAATATGTACCCGGCGCCGATGGAACATGCCCAGCGCCGTTAAAACGTGCCTGGAACCGCAAGAACGTGTCCAGTGTTGCAAGAACGTGATCGCAGCAGTAACTACCTGGGGCCGCAAGTAAGTGACAGGGGCCGTATGTACGTACGTCTGTCCTGCGCCAAAAGAACGTGCCTGGTTCCGAAAGAACGGGCCTGGGGCCCGCAAGAACGTACCTGGCGTCGCAAGAACGTGTCTGGCACCACAAGAGCGTGCATAGAGCCGCAAGAACGTTCTTGCTACGCCGGGCACGGTCTTGCGGCTTCGGGCACGTTCTTGCGGTGCCGGACACGTACTTACAGCCCCGGATTCGTACTTACGGCCCCAGGCACGTACAGACGGCCCCAGTAACTTACTTGCGGCCCCAGGTAGTGACTGCCCCGATCACGTTCTTGCGTCTCTAAGCAGCTTCTGGCAGCAGCCCTAGACATGTTCTTGTGCCCCTAGGCACGTTCTTGCGGCGCCAGGCACGTTCTTGCGGCGCTGGGCACGTACTTACGGCCCTGAGCACATACTTACAGCCCCGGGCACATATTTGCGGCCCCAGGTACATACTTACGGTCCCGGGCTCGTAATTACGGCCCAAAGAACGTGCATATAGCCCCAGGCAATTACTAGCGGCCCTAGGCACGTAGTTACTGCCCCGAACACGTTCTTGCGGCGCCAGGTACCTTCATGCGGCCCCAGGCGCGTTCTTGTGGCTCTAGGAATGTCTTGCAACGCAAGGCACGTTCTTGCGTTGCTGGGCACGTTCTTGCGGCCTTAGGCACATAATTACGGCCCCACGCACGTACTTACGGCCCCAGACACGTACATACGGCTCGAGGCATGTAGTTGCTGCTCCGGGCACGTTCTTTGGGCGCCAGACATGTTCTTCTGTCCTCCGTAAAAGCACCCACTACACTTTCTGAGTGGTTGGCGTTAGGAAGGTCATCCAGCTGTAGAAACTCTGCCAAATTAGATTGGAGCCTGGTGTTGCCATCCGGTTTCACCAGTCCTCAGTCAAATCGTCCAATCCATGCTAGCATGGAAAGCGGACGTTAAATGATGATGATGATGATGATACATACACACTCAAATACTTTCCATCATTGAAAGATGCTGTAATTTCCTCAGTACTTACTGATTAATTAAAATCTTCAGTAGGTTTCCTAACCTTGCTGTTCCACAAATATTTAGATTAGGAATGTATGACAGACTTAAAAGTAAGTGTTGGGGTTTATATGATAGATTAAACCCACCAAAGCAAAACCGCAGCATGGTCACAGCTCAATGATTTCAAGAGTAAACCACATAATATAGCTTGAAATATCTTGGGTGATAGACTTAATCCTCATCCACCCTATTCTAAAATCATCACCTGACATTTGGGATCCTTTTAAGAGAGGATTGATCTGTTGTATGCATTCCTGTTAGGCCTCCTGTTTGGGAGATATCTTCCTCCCATCCACCAATTAGAGATCTTGGAAAAAATAAAGGGTCATAGCTGAGGGAGTCTTCACACTTCTTTCGCCATGTCCAGGTCGATCTGCATTGGAAGCAGTCTCTAGAAATTTCTTTACAATTTTCGAGGCTGATTTTTGGTTACTATTAAGGATTTTTGATATAGCTTTATTACTTTCGCCTCCTTTGTTGAGGGTTACGATTGTATTTTGGTCTATAGTCATTATTTAAGTCATAAATCTGAATTTATTTTGGCTGAAACAAAAAGAAGACAAACAAAGTTTTTATAATGTCGTATCATTTTAATATCTTATCACATTCATTGCTAGTTATTAAATACGGAAACTTTGGTTGCTTTAATATCAGGACACTCTGTATATATATGTATATATATTATTTTATTAAAGCTGGAAACAATTCACCAAATGGCAGCAAATGAGGATCCATTTATACACAGTCTTTATTTTTTTCAGATTAGTTCCCCAATGAGATTTAAAAGCTCGTGCAATGAACTGGTATCTACATTATATATATACATACATGTGTGTGTGTATATATGTGTGTGTGTGTGTGTGTGTGTGTGTGTGTGTGTGTGTGTATGTGTGTGTGTGTGAGTGTATATATATATATATATATATATATATATATATATATATATATATATATATATATATATATATATATATATGTGTGTGTGTGTGTGTGTGTGTGTGTGTGTGTGTGTATATATTCAGAGCAAGTGACATTGTTGCGTCTTTTAGAAAAATATTGTTTTTATTTTCATAGAAAAATAGGTTTATTCAAATTTAATTTTTTTCAAAAACAAACTGGATTTTATTATCTATACAAAGATGATGATGACGATGATGATGATGTTTGTTTACATTAGTCCAAGACCATGGATTTGGGGGCTGGTGAAAGGGAGGGAGATCCTTTAGGGGATTCTTGGTACCAATCACTGTACAAAATGTAAGTTGTGAACTGAATAATAATAATAATAATAAACTCCTTTCTACTGATGGCACGCTCCTCAAATTTGAGGGGAGGGGATGTGTCAATTACAGTGGCCCCAGTATTTTATTGGTATTTAATTTATTGACTATGAAAGGATGAAAGGCAAAGTTGACCCTGGTGGCATTTGAACTCAGAACATGAAGCATTTCGTCCAGTGGATGAATGTTTCTGCCTTCATTATAATAATAATAATAATAATGGTTGAAAATTTTGCCTGAAGAGCAGCAATTATAAAATTAGTTTATACCATAAGCACAAGGCTGGAGATTTGTGCGACAAAGAGGTTGGGGCAGCTGTCAGCAATCAAGGGATGAAATCAACCCCCGAACATGACATGTACATTTTTATTTTATCAACCCCATAAAGATGAAAGGCAAACTCGACCCCAGTGGGATTTGAACCTAGAATTTGAATTTTCTGAAGATTTTAAAACACTCCAGCTAATTCGTGGCCCTGTTTATTACCCACAACACCCAGTTATTGTTTACAATCTCGAATTATTAGCCACAATCCTCTGTGAAGAGTACATCATCGTCATGGTCCAATGAATCGTCAATCAAGAATGACTGCAGCAAACACTCCATAATTGTGTCTGTTCTCTTGTTGTAGTCAATCTGGTCCCTAAGGATCGACAGTCGATCTTCAAGGGACAACTTGTCTCTGACCTCGGGGACACTGAAGTCCCCAGGATAAGAAATGGGGTTGGGAGACAACTTTGATGCATGTGGTTCTAAGGAGCCACAGCCAAGCTTAACATTGCGATCCTTCTTCTTCAGAATTTTCCCCTCCTCCTCTTCATCATCAAAAGCAGCACTGCTGACACCCCTAGGGTAGAACTCAGAGTACCCGTCTCTCTCCTCTTGCCATGTGTCGTCCTCATACTGCAGGTCACCTGCCACCACCGACTGCATTAAGAAAGACTCAAACCCATCACTCTTTGTACGTTCGGCACCAATCGAAGC
>NC_142935.1:555224-565224 GCF_046866305.1 Octopus bimaculoides | reverse complement strand
ACTTTGTCAAAGGCTTTTGCAAAGTCAAGATATATCACATCAACATTTGAATGGTCAAGTAGCCGCTTCAGGACCCAGTCATAATGCTGCAAGAGCTGCGTGAGGCAGCTTCTACCTGGACAGAAACCATGCTGGGTCTCATTCAGCAAGTCATTTTCTTCTAGGAACGCAATCAATCTCCTTCTGACAATTCGTTCCATGACTTTGCTAATATGTGAAGTCAGAGAAATGGGCCTGTAGTTTCCAGCCTCTGCTCTGCTTCCACCTTTATGGATAGGACATATGGTGCTTTCCTTCAGCTTTTTGGGAAGTTTACCATTTGCAAGGAAACTCTGGAAGAGTATCCGGAGTGGTCCTGCTAATTCTTGTTTACACAACTTTAAGAGGACAGCTGGGAAACCATCGGGGCCAGTTGCCGAATTTGAGCTCATTTCATTTATGGCAGCTATCACATCTTCCTCTTCAATGTCGATGTAGGTAATGGATGCAGTCCCCTTCTGCTGAGTGCTATTGTCAAAGAAATCAGCTGGGTTCTTTATCTGCATGTGACTCAGAGGAGAGGTGAAGACACTCTTGAATTGTGTACTGAGCACTTCACTTATCCATGTGGGATCTGCAGTCAGTGAGCCATTATATATATAAATGAATATATATATATATATATATATATATATATATATATATATATATATATATATATATATATATATATATATATATAAATAAATGAATATATATATAAATAAATAAATATATATAAATAAATTGTATATATAAATAAATTAATAAATAAACATATAAATATATATAAATACATATATATAAATATAACTAAATAAATATATATAAATATATTTATATAAAGCAAAGCAGATGCCAAAAACTATAGGACTATCTCTCTGACTTCACACATCAGCAAAGTCATGGAAAGGATAGTCAGAGGAAAACTAAATGCATTCCTTGGAGAAAATAAATTGCTGAGTGATACCCAGCATGGCTTTCGACCAGGTAGGAGTTGCCTGACCCAGCGCTTACAACATTATGACTGGGTGTTGAGGCAGTTACTCAACAAGTCAAATGTGGATGTAATATACCTTGATTTTGCAAAAGCTTTTACAAAGTAGATCATGGTGTGATATGCCACAAACTGCGTGATCTTGGCATAGCTGGAAAACTTGGAGAGTGGTTACATGACTTTCTGAAAGATAGAAGTCAGGCAGTAGTGGCTAATAGAGCCACCTGTTTGAAAACACAAATAATGAGCGGCGTTCCACAGGGCACTGTCTTGGGACCATTGCTTTTTATAGTCGCTTTCTCAGATATGCCTTCAAGTGCCCGGATAGCCACACTTGCAAGCTATGCAGACGATACGAAAGTCTCGCAGAAAATGCAGAACTCCAGTGATGTTGCACATCTGCAGCAGGAGTTGGACTCAGTTTACAGATGGGCTGAGGATAATAATATGCAGTTTAATGCTGAAAAATTCCAAGCCCTGCGCTACCAACGCCCAAAACTGAATATGAAACTTACAGAGTACACTGGTCCGCAGGGAATTTCAATCCCTGAGCCTAAATCAGTGAGAGACCTGGGTATCGACATGAGTGATGATGCCTCTTTCCAAGTGCACATTACCAGGATGACCACAAAGTGCAGACAATTGGCTGGATGGACCCTGAGAACATTCAGAACCAGAGATAAGGAAACCATGATGATCCTCTGGAGGACATTCGTCCTCAGCCGCCTGGATTACTGTTCACAGCTGTGGTCACCCAGCAGTGTGAAATTAACAGCAGACCTTGAAGCAATCCAGAGGAGATTCACAAAGAAGATTGTCTCTTTGCAACTGCTCAGCTACTGGGATAGGCTGAAACAGCTAAGACTCTACTCCCTGGAGAGAAGGCGGGAGAGGTATGCAGTAATATACATCTGGAAGATCCTGGAAGGAATTGTGCCAAATTTTGACATTGAAAGCTACACCAATGCTAGAATGGGACGACACTGCATAGAGCCAAAGATCCCAGCAATGCCATCGCGCTTCAGTACCAGTGACTGCAACAGTTTGGGTTTCAGGGGCCCACAGCTTTTTAATATTCTCACAAAGAGCCTGAGGAAACTGCACAAAGTAGATGTAGGGGTTTTCAAATCAAAGCTGGACCTCTTCCTGTCGAGAGTCCCAGATGAACCTACCTCGCGACAGGGGGTGCAAATGAGGGTTGCTAAATCAAACTCCATTCTTCACCAAGTGCCACAAATTGTAAGAGGCTCCCTGTAATAACAGTGTAGCAACACTGCGGTGCATCAGCATGGCTGAAACTACAAAAAAAAAAAAAAAAAAATATATATATATATGGGTGACCACAGCTGTGAGCAGTAATCCAGGCGGCTGAGGACGAATGTCCTCCAGAGGATCATCATGGTTTCCTTATCTCTGGTTCTGAATGTTCTCAGGATCCATCAAGCCAATCGTCTGCACTTTGTGGTCATCCTGGTAATGTGCACTTGGAAAGAGGCATCATCACTCATGTCGATACCCAGGTCTCTCACTGATTTAGGCTCTGGGATTGAAATTCCCTGCGGACCAGTGTACTCTGTAAGTTTCATATTCAGTTTTGGGCGTTGGTAGCGCAGGGCTTGGAATTTTTCAGCATTAAACTGCACGAGGTCTAACTCTGACGATACACCCCATGTGTTTGGCTTCGAGGTGCTGGTTTAATTCCAGCCTCTTCACCTTTACCTGGGATGCGTCGCCAGCTGTCATGGCTTCCTCTAGGGCCTTAACTAATTCATTTTCTTTCCTACGCCCTCTAGCCACTAATCCTATGCTATATCTAATAGACTCGAATTTAATGGCTCTTTTGAGGGCGTACCACCATTTGTTGTTGACAATGGAACCGGTTAACGCCCTTTGTATTAGTAACTTAATCCGGCTCCTGTACTCCTCAATCGACAAAAGGGACTTATTGAGTTTCCAGTAGCCGGAACCCTTACTATATATCTTGTCTAGGAGCAGTTTACAAGTTACCACCTTGTGGTCACTGTAACTGACCAAGTGAAATTGTGGACGCGTAACTATTTCTTTATCCAATTTTCTAATGAATATCCTATTTATATAAGACCTAGAAGACCCGTGGCTATTTGACCATGTCCACACTTTTAAGACATCTCAATGCTTCTAAAACAAACTTTTGTTTACCTTTCATCGTAATTTCAATTCAACGCTTAATTCTAGATTGAAATATGTTTTGGAGTTTTTGAATTTTGGGTTCAGAAATGAAGCAATTTCTGGGTTAATTCGTGTTAATTAATTAATTAATAATTTCATTTGTAGCCATTAAATCTCTCTCTTTTCAAACTCAATAATAATATTTAATATTTTACGATCTTTTCTATAATATATTCCTTGAAGAAAGATCTCTTTAAAATACAATATATTAGACCATCTTGGATAATAATATATCCCCTTTAAGACGTCTAAATACCCCCATTCTGACTATATACATGGACTATATATATATATAATCATAAATATATATATATATAAAGCATACTTCGTTTGTTTATTTACGTTTGTCGTAATTTGAATTTAATATATATTTATATTTATATATATATATATGTATACATCTATAAACAAAATTAAGGGATCAGCAACAAGGTGCTTCACCCCATACCGAAGTTTAGAAATAGCAGCTAAAAATACCGAAGGGCTTGGTAAAAATTATTAATTATTAATTTATTAATAAATTAATAAATTGATAATCCTTTACCCTTTTAATTGTAATATATGTATACATATACATATATATATATACGTATACACACACACACACACACACACACATTACTGGTGGTTGCTCCTTACACAGAGTTTTACCTCCTCCTGCACCTTCGCCCGTTCATGTCGTCTGCAAACATCCGCACAGATTGCATCTCTGATTCGTACCACCAATACTTGCAGGTAAGTTCTGCTTCTTGTGGATTCTAACATGTCTTTTAAGACCCCCAAATTTAAATAAGTGTTTTCTCGCTAATATCCATCGATTTTAAAGTTTATTACCCATGTCAGCATTTAATATATTAGCGCCAAAACTCTGGTTGCAATTTCTTTATATACAGCCATGGCGATCGATCCGTAAGGACTTTGCTATAGACCTTTGTGGGCGAAGTTTTGGCTATTTTGGTAACGATTACATGTTTTATCTCACCAACACACTGTGGAGACATCAGTATATGAACATTATATATATATATACATAGGTAATTTAAAGGTAAAAATCGTCTGTATATATATATTTTGGTCGGGTCTGCGGAGAGGGATTAACATACTCCCCGCTAAAATTTCCAATCATTTCTTCTTTATTTTCCTGAGATTTTCGTTGCATTCTGTAATTTTTTCAATAGCTTTGGACTCTGTCCATTATTCACCCTCCATTCTTTTTGCTTGTTTTGGGCTGGACTAATGAACTTTCGCACCTTTCCTTGAAAAACACATTTTAAAAAAAAGAACAAATTCCGGATTCCCACGTTTTTTATTTCTTTATTGCCAACAAGGGACAAACAAGGACAGACAGAAGGATTAAGTCGGTTACATCGACCCCAGTGCGTACCTGGTACTTAGTTTATCGACCCCCAAAAGGCTGAAAGACGAAGTCGACGGAATTTGAAGTCAGAACGTAAAGACAGACGAAATAGCAGGAAGCATGTCGCCCGGCGTGCTCACGTCTCTGCCAGCTCACCGCAAATTACGGAGGAGACACAAATACATATATATATATACACACATATATACATATATATATATATTAACCCCCAATTAGAAACGTTGACCTTTTTCGAAATATTTCATTCCCAGTGTTTCAGATAATGGAGATTCCAAATATGCAAGAAACCAGATTTTCAAAATTTTAAATTCAATAAGCATTATAGAGATGTGTATAAAGAGATGGCAATAAAGGTCTTCCCGGGGCTAGAAACAACAGCTACACCGCCGTCTTCTTCCATACGACCGCCACGTTTTGTCGACAAATATATTTTATGAATAAATTGGACAGGGATAAATAGACAGATAAATAAATGGATGAAAAAGTTTCAAAATCTAAAACTGGAGAAGGGGGTGAAATTTGAGCCCCCTGTTAAAATTTATCATATTAATTATTAATCATTATAATTAACGTTTACTGGAATGGGTTTAAAACAATGTGGAGGAAACGAATATGGAGGGAAAATGCGAGCAGAAGACCTGAGATTTGTGGGGAACTAGAGGACTACATCGACATCATTGTTCAAATGTTACTTAATTTATTGACCCTGAAAGGATGAAAGGTAGAATCGATCTCGGTGGAGTTCGAACTCAGAACGTAGCGACAGGCAAAATACCGCTAAGCATTTCGTCCAGTGTGCTAACGATTCTGCCAATTGTTGTTGTTGGCACTTCCGTCGATTGCGACGACGAGGGGGGTTCCAGTTGATCCGATCAACGGAACAGCCTGCTCGTGAAATTAACGTGCAAGTGGCTGAGTACTCCACAGACACGTGTACCCTTCACGTAGTTCTCGGGGATATTCAGCGTGACATAGAGTGTGACAAGGCTGACCCCTTTGAATTACAGGCACAACAGAAACAGGAAGTAAGAGCGAGAGAAAGATGTGGTGGAAGAGTACAGCAGGGTTCGCCACCATCCCCTGCCGGAGCCTCGTGGGGCTTTTAGGTGTATTCGCTCAATAAGCACTCACAACGCCCGGTCTGAGAATCGAAACCGCGAGTCCGCTGCCCTAACCACTGGGCCATTGCACCTCCACAATTCTGCCAATAAAAACAACACAAAGAGAAAGGGAAGAAAATTGATTTCTTTGATGTCTTGTTTCCTGGAGGCCAAGGAAATATTGGAAGTCTTGGAGTAAAGTGGGAAGCAGGAGATGGGGGATGGGGTGGGGACAGACTGTCACGTGGGGGTGGGGGTGATTGGCAGAATGGCAAAAACAGACAAAATCTTTTGCAATCTTCTGTTTTGGCTCTCAGCGCTGTTGGTTCAAATCCCATTGAAGTCAGTCTGACTTTTTGTCTTCCTTTTTCCAGGCTGGTGGGGGTGGGGGTGAGGGAATCAATAATATAAAATAGTTTTGGTAGTGTTGTTGTTGTTGTTGTTGGTGGTGATGGTGGCGGTTGTGGTGGAGGGATAGTGGTGGTGGTGGTGGTGGTGGTGGTGGTGGTGACAAATTGCTGTTGATAGTGGTAGTGGTGCAGGTGGTGGTGGTGATGGTAGTGGCGGTGGCGATGGTGGTGTTGGTGGTGGCTGTGAAGCTAGTGTTCATAGTGGCGGCGGTGGTGGTGGTGGTGGTGGTGGTAGTGTTGGTGCTGTACTTCTTTGCAGCATTGTTGTTGCTAGTTATACTGAGTCCCCCACTGTTATTGGTGACAATTAGCCAGATAAACAAATTAAAAGATATCGAAACATAATAGTTCAGCCATGAAACACAAACGATGTACTTAGGTGCCAGAGTGGCTGAGTGGTAAGAAGCTTGCTTGCCAACCACATGGTTCTGGGTTCAGTCCCACTGCATGGCACCTTGGTCAAGTGTCTTCTACTATAGCCTTGGGCCGACCAAAGCCTTGTGAATGGATTTGGTAGACGGAAACTGAAAGAAGCCGTCGTATATATCATCATCATCGTTTAACGTCCGCTTTCCATGCTAGCATGGGTTGGACGATTTGACTGAGGACTGGTGAAACAGGATGGCAACACCAGGCTCCAGTCTGATTTGGCAGAGTTTCTACAGCTGGATGCCCTTCCTAACGCCAACCACTCAGAGAGTGTAGTGGGTGCTTTTACGTGTCACCCGCACGAAAACGGCCACGCTCGAAATGGTGTCTTTTATGTGCCACCCGCACAAGCCAGTCCAGGGGCACTGGCAACGATCTCGCTCGAAAATCCTACAGGAGCCAGTCAGGCGGTACTGGCAACGGCCACGCTCAAAATGGTGCATCTCATGTGCCACCCGCACAAGAACCAGTCCAGGGGCACTGGCAACGATCTTACTTGGCTTGCCGGGTCTTCTCACGCACAGCCCATTTCCAAAGGTCTCGGTCCGTAGTCATCGCCTCGGTGAGGCCCAATGTACGAAGGTCTTGCCTCACCACCTCAGCCCAGGTCTTCCTGGGCCTACCTCTTCCACGGGTTCCCTCAACTGTTAGGGTGTGGCACTTTTTCACGCAGCTATCCTCCTCCATTCTCACCACATGTCCATACCAGCGCAATCGTCTCTCTTGCACACCACAACTGATGCTTCTAATGTTCAGCTTTTCTCTCAAGATACTTACACTCTGACGGGTATTCACATTGACATTACACATCCAACGGAGCATACTGGCTTCATTCCTTGCGAGCTTACGTATGTCCTCAGCAGTTACAGCCCATGTTTCACTGCCATGTAGCATGGTTGTTCGTACGCATGCGTCATACAGTCTGCCTTTTACTCTGAGTGAGAGTCCCTTTGTCGCCAGCAGGGGTAAGAGCTCTCTAAACTTTGCCCAGGCTATTCTTATTCTAGCAGCTACACTTTCAGCGCACCCACCCCCACTACTAACTTGGTCGCCCAGATAGCGGAAGCTATCGACTACCTCTAGTTTTTCACCCTGGAATGAGATAGAAGTTGTTTCCTGTTTGTTTGCAGTCTTTATTGCACCTGAACATCTGCCACAAACAAAAACTAACTTGCTAGTTAACCTGCCTTTGATGTTGCTGCACCTCTTATGTGTCCATAGCTTGCACCGGGTACATCTTATAGAGTTACTACCTACTCCTTTTCTACATACTGAGCAGGGCCATCTACCTGAAGGGGTTTGTGTTTTATCTACCTTCCTACTTATTAGGATTTTGGTTTTAGCTAGGTTGACTCTAAGGCCCTTCAATTCTAGACCTTGCTTCCACACCTGAAACTTCTCCTCTAGTTCTGATAGTGACTCCGCAATTAGGGCAAGGTCATCAGCATAGAGGAGCTCCCAGGGGCAACCTGTCTTGAACTCCTCTGTGATTGCCTGGAGGACTATGGTAAATAATAGGGGGCTGAGGACGGAACCTTGGTGGACCCCTACCTCTACCCGGAATTCATTGCTGTACTCATTTCCAACCCTCACCTTACTGGCCGCATCTCTGTACATGGCTCGCACAGCTCTCACTAGCCATTCTTCTATCCCAAGTTTCCTCATTGACCACCAGATAAGGGATCGGGGGACCCTGTCAAAGGCTTTCTCCATGTCAACGAAAGCCAGGTACAGAGGTTTATCCTTGGCTAGGTATTTCTCTTGCAACTGTCTCACTAGAAATAAGGCATCAGTAGTGCTTTTACCTGGCACGAACCCAAACTGCATCTCATCTAAATTGATTCGCTCCCTAATTAGTTGGGCTATGACCCTCTCTGTAACTTTCATAACCTGATCTAACAGCTTGATGCCTCTGTAATTATTTGTATCTAAAGCGTCCCCTTTACCTTTGTAGCAGTTGACTATGATGCTGCTACACCAGTCATAGGGTATGACTCCTTCGTGTATCACCTGGTTCGTAATACGGGTGACTAGGCTATAGCCAACACTGCCAGATATTTTGAGCATCTCTGCAGTGATTCCTGATGGGCCGGGGGCTTTCCCGGTCTTCATACTCTTAATTGCTTTATCTACCCTGGTACTATCAACTCGGATAGCTGGTCCCTCTATTGGGTCGACATAAGGCAGGCTCTCTTTCTCCCATTCATTCTCTTTATTAAGCAATCTATCGTAGTGGCATCTCCAGACCTCTTTCTTTGCATCCTCATTTAATGCAAGCGTACCATCATCCATGCGAACACATTTCTCTCCTACAACATCACTATTCTCTCTCCTACACTGTCTTGCAACCCGAAATACCTCGAGTCTTTGGTCCTCACGGCGCAGAACATTGGCAAATCTTTCCTTATCTGCTTCCCCTCTGGCTAAATAAACCTGTCGCCTAGCCTCCCTTCTGGCACATTTGAACAAAATCAGAAACTCTTAGGTTTTGGTACAGTGGCTATTATTGTTATTGTTATTAACGTTGTTGTTGTTGTTGTTGTTGTCACAAATATTGTTAGAACTGGTGTAATGAAAATTCCATTGTTTTCCTTGTTTCTGCCCCCAGTATTCCTTTCTCATCAGGGCAACTGCTTCCTGTGTCATTGCCCCTCCTCTTCTCCATCTCTTCCACCTTCTCTCTCCCTCTCTCTTTCCTCTCACCACAATGTTTTCAAATATTTCTTCCCCCCACCACACACACAATCAATCGTATTTATATACACACATGCACATGGCTGAGTGGTAAGACGTTTGCTTCCCAACCACATAGTTCCAGGTTCAGTCCCAATACATGGCACTTTGGTCAAATGTCTTCTACTGTAGCCTTAGACCAACTAGATCTTTGTAAGCGGATTTGGTAGGCAAAAACTGAAAGACGCCCATCATGTATGTGTATATATATATATATATATATATATATATATATATATATATGTATGTATATATGTATATATATTTCGTTTTTGGATTTGGTTTGCAAGATTTCTTTATGTGATTTCGTGTGTTGAAGCATATTCTTTTGTGTCTGGGGAGAGTCATTTTCTCATTGTGCCTTAAAATTTAACACACTCACAGGTAAAATTTCCTCTTATTTCTCAAGAGAGTCAAGACTATGGAAAAGGTCGCAAGACACACACGAAAATTTTAGGAAAATAAAAATAAGAAATAAGTGGAAATTTAACCGGTGAGTGTGTTAAATTTTAAGGCACAATAAGAAAATGACTGTCCCCAGACACAACAGAATATTGTTGTTTGTTGTTTATAGTTTCAGCTTAGAGCTGCGGCCATGCTGATGCACCGCCGTGTTGCTACACTGTTATTACAGGGAGCCTCCTACAATATGTGGCACATGGTGAAGAATGGAGTTTGATTTAGCAACCCTCATTTGCACCTCTTGCCGTGAAGTAGATTCATCTGG
>NC_142935.1:522724-550224 GCF_046866305.1 Octopus bimaculoides | reverse complement strand
ATAATCGGTCATAATGTCTTACGTTTAAGATGATTCCCATGCTTTCCCTGATGAGAAGGTTACAATTTTAATATCAAAGATCCCTATGGATCACACAGGTTGTAATCCTTTGAAACATATGTAGGAATAAAGTATGCAATTATAACATGCGTTTTCTCCAATCCTTAAATTCTTAAATATACTCAAATACCCAAAATTTCAAGGAGTTCCGGCCTTAAAAACAAGAGCTAACCACAGTTATTTTGTGTTCTTTGCTACATTGGTTTCTATTAACCCATTTAGTCTATCAGAAGAATTTTTATTCATTAAGATAGAATAAATACACATAATTATATATATATATATATATATATATATATATATATATATATATATATATATATATAGGCGCAGTAGTGGCTGTGTGGTAAGTAGCTTACCTACCAACCGCATGGAACCGTGTTCAGTCCCACTGCATGGCACCTTGGGCAAGTGTCTTCTACTATAGCCTCGGGCTGACCAAAGTCTTGTGAGTGGATTTGGTAGACGGAAACTGAAAGAAGCCTGTCGTATACATGTATATATATATATATGTGTTTGTGTGTCTGTGTTTGTTCCCCCACCATCGCTTGACAACCGATGGTGGTGTGTTTACGTCCCCGTCACTTAGCGGTTCGGCAAAAGAGACCGATAGAATAATTACTAGGCTTCCAAAGAGTAAGTCCTGGGGTCGATTTTCTCGACTAAAGGCGGTGCTCCAGCATAGCCACAGTCAAATGACTGAAACAAGTAAAAGAGTAAAAGAGTATATATATATATATATATATATATATATATATATATATAGAGAGAGAGAGAGAGAGAGAGAGATGTATATATATGTTTGATATTATCTGGTTAATTTTAGTGATTTGGAATAAAGCTTGTTCCTTCCATCGTTTGCTTAGTGTTATTTTGACCATCACTATGATCTGAGTTCAAATTCCACCAAGGTTAACTTTACAATTTATCCTTTCAGGGTCGATAAATTAAGTACCAGTTATGCACTGGGGTCAATGTAAACGACTTAATCCTTTCCCTGAAAATTTCAGACCTTGGGTCTATAGTAAAAAGGATTATTATTATTATTATCATTATCATTGTTATTATGAAGTCAGAAAACTGAGTGAATCCTCAGCACGCTGAGCAAAATGCTTAGTGGCATTTCATCTGTTTTTACATTCTGAGTTCAAATTCTACCGAGGTCAACTTTACTTTTCTTCATTTTGGGGTCAATAAAATGAGTACCAGTACAGAGGTTGATGTAATCAACTTACCGCCAACAATTTGAAACCATTATTATTATTATTATTATTAATGAACACTTATTAGACTTTCTAAAAAACAATACAAATGCAAACACCACAAATTTCATTATACCCCTACACAACGCACCACCAGCACACATACTCACACTAAAAATAACCCAAGAAAACTATAATAAAATAAAAGAAAAGTTTCCGAATGATGTTGGGTTGCTAGGGAGAAGCTTCTCCCAGAGCCTTTATCAAAATTTAGTGGAGACACCCACACGAAAACATAGGGGAGCCACCCCACCAGAAAACAGTAAGTAGAGCCTTTTCTCCTCTAATACTTTCCTTTAAAAAAAAAACATGGTAATTCTCAGAATCGGAAGCATAAATGTGAGAGGCCTCGGGTCGCCTTGGAAACAAGGTCACCTGTTGAACGACCTGAGGTCTTACAGTGTAGATGTAGCAGCCATTAGCGAAACCAGGCTCTCCAACCCGCAGGAACTCGCAGCCCTTTTTGGCGGGTACAAGATTTTCCTATCTCCGTGTCGGCCGGGAGCGGGTGGTGGAGGTACTGCGGTGCTATTTCGGAAAGGCCTAGACTTGAAAATAAGGGCAGTCTTCCTGGATCCGGAAGGTAAGTTGGTGGTCCTGGACGTCGATAGTAGTGATGGCGCTGCTTTCAGACTGCTGGCTGCCTACGCTCCGACAGGAGCAGGGCAGTCGGATTATTTCAAACGTCTGGAGTTTTTCCTAGGTACTTCTCGCACTTTAGTGCTAGTTGGGGACTGGAACGCTGTCCTAGACGAACGTATCGATAGGGTGGGTGCGGGAGCATCTAATAGGAAAGGGGGATGCAAGAGCCTCGCCAACCTGCTCAAACGCTTTCAGCTGTCCGACAGGTATCGACTAGACAACCCGAATGTGCTAATGTGGACTTGGACTAATCGCATCGGGTCGTCTAGATCGTACTTAGATAGATTTTTCTGTAGGCCAGCGGATAAGGATAGCATAGGGTGTCCACAATTCAACATAGTCGGCTACACGGACCACAAATTCGTGATCTGTACGGTCGACTTAGATAGGCTCCATAGACAAGGCCCCGGTTACTGGAAGCTAAACACGTCAACAACGGCGTGCAAAGCCTACAGAGACCGGATTAGTTTATTAGTTAAGAGGGCTTTAACCGGGGCAATCATCAACAACAACTGGTGGTTCGCCCTGAAGCGGGCAATTAGAGCAGAATCAATTAGGTTTAGTAAGGCTCTAGCTGTAGAACGTAAGAAAACAGAGCGGGATTTAGTTAACAAACTAGACGAGGCTCTTGGGACAGGCATCGCAACCGACGTGTTAGCAGCGAAGTTGGCCCTCGACCAACACTTTGATGCCAAGCATGAAGGCTGCGTTGTCAGAGCTAAAGCACTTTCGGTAAGCGGGGAGGGGACTAAGGCCGCTCGATTGGCCCGCGTGGTTGAGGCGAAGCGTGGCAACAGAGCGACCATTCGGTCTTTGGTGGACCAGAACGACTGCGAGATTTCGGGACCAAAACAGATGTGTTCGGCCTTTCAGCAACACTTTGCTCAATTGTTCGGGACAAACGGTAGGATGGACGACGGAACAGATTTCGGTGTGTACCTAGACGGCCTGCCGCAACTCTCGACCAGCGAGGCCGAGTGCTGCGAAGGACCGATATCTGCCTGGGAAGTACGGGAAGCGATGAAAGGCTGCACGAGAGGTAGATCGCCAGGTTTGGATGGTCTGCCTTACGAGCTTTATACGTCAATGCCAGACTTGTTTGCGGGCGTCTTGGCAAACGTCTACTGCAACTGGCAACAAAACGGGAGAATTCCTGCTTTTGTTTGTCGGGGAGTGGTGGCTTTGCTAAGAAAGGACCCAAACAAGGGGGACATTATAGGGAACTTTAGGCCCATCACTCTGCTCAACACAGAGTTGAAGATCTTGGCCAAGGTGCTAGCCAAGAGATTGGCGCCTGTCGTGGGCAAACTGATCGGCAAGGCGCAGACATGCGCTGTGCCGACCAGGTCTATCCACGACAACCTCCATCTCATGCGCTACATCATAGAGAGAGTGGGTAACGAAGCTGGCGCGGGTGGGGCTTTGATCAATTTAGATCAGTCTAAAGCCTTCGATAGGGTCGACCATCGATACCTGGCAGCTGTTCTCAAGGCAGCTGGTTTCGGTCCGGTCTTCCGCGGGTGGATAGCTGCTTTATACAGCGGCATCTGCTCGATCATACGGGTGAACGGCCATCTATCGGAACCGTTCAACATCTCACGTTCGGTTCGCCAAGGGTGTCCTCTCTCCTCCCTTCTGTATGTATTGACTCTCGAGCCATTACTGCGGAAGTTGGAGGCTTTGAGGGGCATCCCGCGTGATCTGGGATGTGGAAGGAGCGTGTCTGCCTATGCCGACGACGTTACCGTGATGGTGTCGAGCCACAGGCATATTGACCTGATTGGCGAGACATTAAACGAGTATGAAGCGGTGACAGGTGCGAAAATTAACGCGGAAAAGTCAATGGGCTTGCAACTAGGCACCTGGAGGGGCAAGTCCATGCCGTCCAACAGCGTCGTAGGGCGCTGGACAGACGGACCCGTTAAACTGCTCGGGGTCTGGTTCGGTCCGGACCTCCAGTTGGAGAAAAACTGGGAAGAAGTGACGAACAGGGTGGCCAACCTCACCCAGAAATGGGCTGAGAGGAAGCTCTCCTTGAAAGGTCGAGCGGAGGTAGCGAATGCGTACATCGCATCCGTCATCTATTACCGTTTGACCGTCGTCCCTTGTCCCGACCGCTGGTTAACCAAGATAGTACGCTTGCTCTTCAACTTTTTGTGGAAGGGTCAGGTACCACTGGTCAGGCGCTCTATCTGCTGTCAACAGCCGCTGAACGGAGGCCTTGGCATGCCGTGGTTGCTGATGCGCAAACATGCGCTCAGGCTACGACATCTCAGGCGCTTCCTGGACGGTGAACAGGTGTGGTCGCCTTTCGTCAGACGCGATTTTCCGCAGCTCGTTTCTTTAACAGAGCTGCAATCCTGGATCAAACGTAGACCGAGAAAGGGCGCTTGGCACCTCGAGTGCCGCCAAGCTCTCACCGCCCTCAGTCAGGCGGGCAGTGCGATCGGTAGTAGATCCACTCTAGCTTTCTATAGAGGGTTAGTGGGAGAAAAGTGCGACGACGTTCTCGGGGAAACTCTAGGCGTCGAGGATAATCAGCTAAGCAGTCTGTTCAGGAGAACTTTCGGGCCGGGGCCCATGGATAATTTCCAAAGGTCCCTCGCCTGGCAGTGCTACCGAGGTGCGCTACCTGTTCGAGATAAACTCTACCGACATGGAAGTGCCGTCAACCGGGCCTGCCCGAGGTGCGCTCAGGACGACGAAACCGTTCTGCACGCACTCGTCCAGTGCCCGAGCATTGCTGACCTGTGGGTCTATATCGAACAGCTACTGTCACGTGTAGGACGGATCCGGCTATCAGCTGGATCCATCGTGAGAATTGACCTGCCGACCTCCTTTAACCAGGAGGGCAAGGCAATTTTCCTATGCCTAGTGGCTGTAGCGAAAGAGGTGATATGGTGGACCCGTTTGAAAGGGTTAAAGACAGACACTTTCCTCTTTGGCCAAGGCCTCATCAACTTTTTCAAGTTCCACTTGAAAAGGAAGATGAGAGTAGAGAGGGAAGTGCTGTCTCATAGCAAATTCGTTGAAAGATGGGTGACTGTTGGAAAAATGGCCAGTATAAACGGACCAATTCTGAGAATACACCTGTAAAAAAAAAAAAAAAAACAGGTAATGTAAAAGGAGAAAGGGCTCTATACCCCTTTCTTATTTTTTCTGACCAGGCTCCCGTGGTTTTATGGGTTTTTCCACGTGTAACCTTTCCTTTTTCGAAGCGCCTCCCCCTTTGGGAGTTCTACTTATTTATTTATCTATTTATTTATTATATCCTTCTCCGTTTTCTTCCTCTGTTTAGACGAACTTTCCTACCTTTTTGGACAAAACCTTTTGTAACCTTTGTCCTGTCTTTGTCCTTATATGTCTTTAATTGATATTAGCCCTTGTGGCCAATAAAACGAATTAATTATTATTATCATTATCATTATCATTCTTATTATTATTCAAATATTATTTTCACTTGTTTTATTTTTGCTTTTGTTTTTTGGGGGGTTTTTTGTTTTGTTTTTTTTTTTTGTAAGATATGTTTTCTGTAAAATTTGTAAAAATTGAAACTATTGGAGTGAATAAACATTAAAGTATTCTAACAGAAATGGTTGTTCCTTTTGAAACCAAATAGTCATGGGTTCAATGCCTGTGTCCAGCATCATCTCTCTTCACAGTTTCAGGTTGCTCAATGGAGACAACAGCAGGAGGGGGAAACTGTGCAGAACCCATCACATACACACACACACACACACACACACACACAGAGGAGAAATTATGAGAAACACCAATTTTATCTTTCCCCATTGTGGTCGTTGGGAGCTCAGCACTGGATGTTCCTGGTGCATTTGGAAGCACAACAGACCTTCAGACAACACTTCATTGAATTATGTTTGAGAAAAGGCAGCAAGCTACCAAAATTGTTCACATGCCGGACACAATGCTGAGAAGCATTGTCTCTGTCTTTATGTTCTTAGTTTAAGTTTTGCAGGGGTCAACTTTGCCTTTCATTCTATAAGGGCTGATAAATTAAGTATCAGTTGAAGTCTGGGGGTCGACATAATCCATTTAGCAGTCCCCTGAAATTGCTGGTTTTCTGCTAAAATTTGGAATCAGTCTGTTACAGAGAACTATGCGCATCCTTCTCTGTAAATGAATTCTCTCCTTCAATTACTGTTGCTTCTGTACTATGTGGTAACTTTGCTGGTACAGTGCCAAATATATGTATCAGGTTGGTGCAAAAGTAATGTCCGATTTCTAGAAAAAATGCTTCAGTGCGAATTTATCAACCTCTTCCTATAGTTTTAAGATATCACTGTGTCTAATTTGTACTATTTTCTTTCAGATTATCTAACTTCTGGCCATAATTCTCAGAAACTTTTACCACCATGTTTGTCCCATCTAAAGATCACATCAAAAATGTTTTACTCTACGAGTTTCATAAAAGTGTTAATACATGTGCGACTGCAAGATCTACTCAGAGCACTTATGGGGATGATGTAGTGAATGAAAGAAGTCACAGGAGGTGGTTTTCCCGCTTCCGAAATGGGAAAGTTGAATAATGGGTATTGTTTAGAATCTGTGGGCTTATAGAAGATGTCTGTTTCGATGTGGTTATTGACTATTTTAATTAGGATGTCAAGAAAAGGGAGTTGTTTACTGCTGTGTTCCATGGTGAATTGCATGTTGCTATAAATATTGTTAAGCATTATTTTGAAATCGAGCAGTTTGTCCATGCTCTCTTTCCAAAGTATAAAGCAATCGTCCAAATACCACTTCCAGTTCTCCTTTAAACAGCAAGGAAAAGAGGTGCCATATTTTTGTAGTGATGACTGGTATATTTTAAGCTCTAGGTAACCCATTACAAGGTTCGCAATCACTGGAGCAGCTCGGGTTCCCATTGCAATTCCACATTTTTGTCGATAGTAAACTGTATCGAACATGAAATAGTTGTTCAGAAAAACAACCACAAGGCAGAAATTTATGAACGCTGGTTAAATTCTATGCCAATAATTCTGCCTCATAAACTCCAAATTAAATGTATTCCAAACGAACAGGACCAACAAAGACAATTAAGGGAGAAACTAACACTTGGAAAACATGAAGACAGAAATAGAACTGCTTAAGCTTAGAGCGCTGAGCAATGAAGAAAAATTGAAGAACATAGATGAGGAAATCTACAACGAATTAAAGAAACATTGAGATGGTCAACGCTTGGAAAGTGTCTTTAAACTGTGGCAAACAACTTGTGAAGCTGAAGAAACAAACTCGCTACAAGGCTGGCAAAGACAAAGCAATTTGTTTATTAACTACGAAACACAGTTCATCGTAGAATAGGCATCGGATAAGCCCTTGCTGAAGGAAAATAAACCAAAAACATACACAGAAATGAACCCAGGCTTATCGAACACAAACCAGAGACGGACAAGGGGAGGCAACTCCACCGACCTTACATCCCCAAATAACTTAAACAACAATCAGAAAATCTGGACGGAATCTTCATGGCATTCAAGTAATCCTGTGGAGCTCCTAGAAAAGCTCCTTAATGTATCGTTCTACAAAACACATAGAATATATAGGAGAAGAGAAAACAACGAGGAGTGTATATTTATTTCTCATTCTATAGAATAATATAAACTATTTACATGCTTTTAAGTTAGAGAATAATTTGTCAAGATATTGGAATTTTGTTATTGTTAAATAAAATTTCATCAAACTGTTTCTGTCATTTATGACTTTGTGTGTGTGTGTGTGTGTGTGTGTGTGTGTGTGTGTGTGTGTAGAAAGGTTTATGTTCTTTGTTTTTTTTGTTTTTGGCACGTAATTCATTGTTTTTTGTTTTCTATATTAATTTTCTGCTTTCTCTCTCTCTCTCTCTCTCTCCATTTTCCAGACATATCACTCAAGACACTGAGGAAAAACCACAAGTGGGGAAGCAAGCTTCAAACAGGCAAGGGGCAGGTCTAGCCCCTCGCAAGTTGAATAAAAATATGGCCAAACAGCTTCTTGAGATCGCGGAACAACTACGACTGATGCAGCAGGCGATAGATGAGCCATCAAAGGACTCTAAATAGTTATTGTGATAAGGAGAGGGGGTCGTGGTGGGAATGGGGTGACAGTGATGGTGGAGCAGGGGGGGGGGGTTCGGAGGAGAGAGAATTTGCCACTCACACTCTTTTCATTGCTCACCACAAACTTCACAATCAAACCTCTTGTGCCTATACTTGTGTGTGCGTGTGTGTGTGTGTCCATATATATGTATATATATATACATATATATATATATATATATATATATATATATATATATATACACACATACAGACATACATCTACACACACATTCATACACATATATATATAAATACTTATGTATATATGTATATATATATATATATATATTTATATATATATATATATATATATATATATATATATATATATATATATATATATAACGTAAGAGAGTTAGGGGTTGGGGGTTCAACCCACTAAGGGATAGTATCTATCCAGTATACTGCTGGGAGGGTACCCAATTATTGCTACTCTAGTGCTATACTAGAGTAGCAATAATACTAGAGTAGCAATACTAGTAGCAAAAACTTATATATATATATATATATATATAAGTTTTAACAAAGAGAATGGGTTGAGCAACACGTCTTTTAGCATAATGCTACAATTGTTTCATTTTTTTACCAGAAAATCATTGCTGAAATATTACTATATATAATATATGAAATAATAGATTGAATCAGTATTAATCCAGTAATATTGACAAATAGCAAGTCTTCTCTGTCCATTCTCTTTGTTAATATTTATATTTATATAAACCTTATTGGTACTTTATGGATTACAGATGCATGTTGAGCGATACGATCAATATTCCCTGTAAAATGTTATCTGATAGCCAATACCTGTAGACAGGCTTTATAAAGCAAACTACAAAGTCAATACCCCAATTGAATTTATATATTTTTATGTGTGTGTATATATATATCATCATCATCATCATCATCATCATCGTTTAACGTCCGCTTTCCATGCTAGCATGGGTTGGACGATTTGACTGAGGACTGGTGAAACCGGATGGCAACACCAGGCTCCAGTCTAATTTGGCAGAGTTTCTACAGCTGGATGCCCTTCCTAACGCCAACCACTCAGAGAGTGTAGTGGGTGCTTTTACGTGTCACCCGCACGAAAACGGCCACGCTCGAAATGGTGTCTTTTATGTGCCACCCGCACAAGCCAGTCCAGGGGCACTGGCAACGATCTCGCTCGAAAATCCTACGGGAGCCAGTCAGGCGGTACTGGCAACGGCCACGCTCAAAATGGTGCATCTCATGTGCCACCCGCACAAGAACCAGTCCAGGGGCACTGGCAACGATCTTACTTGGCTTGCCGGGTCTTCTCACGCACAGCACATTTCCAAAGGTCTCGGTCAGTAGTCATCGCCTCGGTGAGGCCCAATGTAAGAAGGTCTTGCCTCACCACCTCAGCCCAGGTCTTCCTGGGCCTACCTCTTCCACGGGTTCCCTCAACTGTTAGGGTGTGGCACTTTTTCACACAGCTATCCTCATCCATTCTCACCACATGTCCATACCAGCGCAATCGTCTCTCTTGCACACCACAACTGATGCTTCTAATGTTCAGCTTTTCTCTCAAGATACTTACACTCTGACGGGTATTCACATTGACATTACACATCCAACGGAGCATACTGGCTTCATTCCTTGCGAGCTTACATATGTCCTCAGCAGTTACAGCCCATGTTTCACTGCCATGTAGCATGGCTGTTCGTACGCATGCGTCATACAGTCTGCATTTTATTCTGAGTGAGAGTCCCTTTGTCGCCAGCAGGGGTAAGAGCTCTCTAAACTTTGCCCAGGCTATTCTTATTCTAGCAGCTACACTTTCAGCGCACCCACCCCCACTACTAACTTGGTCGCCCAGATAGCGGAAGCTATCGACTACCTCTAGTTTTTCACCCTGGAATGAGATAGAAGTTGTTTCCTGTTTGTTTACAGTCTTTATTGCACCTGAACATCTGCCACAAACAAAAACTAATTTGCTAGTTAACCTGCCTTTGATGTTGCTGCACCTCTTATGTGTCCATAGCTTGCACCGGGTACATCTTATAGAGTTACTACCTACTCCTTTTCTACATACTGAGCAGGGCCATCTACCTGAAGGGGTTTGTGTTTTATCTACCTTCCTACTTATTAGGATTTTGGTTTTAGCTAGGTTGACTCTAAGGCCCTTCAATTCTAGACCTTGCTTCCACACCTGAAACTTCTCTAGTTCTGATAGTGACTCCGCAATTAGGGCAAGGTCATCAGCATAGAGGAGCTCCCAGGGGCAACCTGTCTTGAACTCCTCTGTGATTGCCTGGAGGACTATGATAGATAAGAGGGGGCTGAGGACGGAACCTTGGTGGACCCCTACCTCTACCCAGAATTCATTGCTGTATTCATTTCCAACCCTCACCTTACTGGCAGCATCTCTGTACATGGCTCGCACAGCTCTCACTAACCATTCTTCTATCCCAAGTTTCCTCATTGACCACCAGATAAGGGATCGGGGGACCCTGTCAAAGGCTTTCTCCATGTCAACGAAAGCCAGGTACAGAGGTTTATCCTTAGCTAGGTATTTCTCCTGCAACTGTCTCACTAGAAATATGGCATCAGTAGTGCTTTTACCTGGCACGAACCCAAACTGCATCTCATCTAAATTGATTCGCTCCCTAATTAGTTGGGCTATGACCCTCTCTGTAACTTTCATAACCTGATCTAACAGCTTGATGCCTCTGTAATTATTTGTATCTAAAGCGTCACCTTTACCTTTGTAGCAGTTGAATATGATGCTGCTACACCAGTCATTGGGTATGACTCCTTCGTGTATCACCTGGTTCGTAATACGGGTGACTAGGCTATAGCCAACACTGCCAGATATTTTGAGCATCTCTGCAGTGATTCCTGATGGGCCGGGGGCTTTCCCGGTCTTCATACTCTTAATTGCTTTATCTACCCTGGTACTATCAACTCGGATAGCTGGTCCCTCTATTGGGTCGACATACAGCAGGCTCTCTTTCTCCCATTCATTCTCTTTATATATATATACATGTGTGTGTGAGTGTATATATATATATAGATAGATATAGATATATATGATATATATATATATATATATATATACATACACACACACACACTTACCTGTATGTGTACATATACATTCGCATGTATATTTGAACGAAATCAGAAACTATTAGGTTTTGGTACAGTGACTATTATTGTTATTATTATTAACGTTGTTGTTGTTGTTGTTGTCACAAATATTGTTAGAACCGGTGTAATGAAAATGCCATTGTTTTCCGTGTTTCTGCCCCCAGGATTCCTTTCTCATCAAGGCAACTGCTTCCTGTGTCATTGCCCCTCCTCTTCTCCATCTCTTCCACCTTCTCTCTCCCTCTCTCTCTCCTCTCACCACAATGTTTTCAAATATTTCTTCCCCCCAAAAACACACACAATCAATCGTATTTATATACACGCATGCACATGGCTGAGTGGTAAGACGTTTACTTCCCAACCACATAGTTCCAGGTTTAGTCCCAATACATGGCACTTTGGTCAAATGTCTTCTACTGTGGCCTTAGACCAACCAGATCTTTGTAAGCGGATTTGGTAGGCAAAAACTGAAAGACGCCCATCATGTATGTATATATATATATATATATATATATATATATATATATATGTATACATATTTCGTTTTTGGATTTGGTTTGCAAGATTTCTTTATGTGATTTCGTGTGTTGAAGCATATTCTTTTGTGTCTGGGGAGAGTCATTTTCTTATTGTGCCTTAAAATTTAACACACTCACCGGTAACATTTCCACTTATTTCTCAAGAGAGTCAAGACTATTGAAAAGGTCGCAAGACACAACGAAAATTTTAGGAAAATAAAAATAAGAAATAAGTGGAAATTTAACCGGTGAGTGTGTTAAATTTTAAGGCACAATAAGAAAATGACTCTCACCAGACACAACAGAATATTGTTGTTTGTTGTTTATAGTTTCAGCTTAGAGCTGCGGCCATGCTGATGTACCGCCGTGTTACTACACTGTTATTACAGGGAGCTTCCTACAATATGTGGCACATGGTGAAGAATGGAGTTTGATTTAGCAACCCTCATTTGCACCTCTTGCCGTGAAGTAGGTTCATCTGGGACTCTTGACAGGAAGAGGTCCAGCATTGCTGGGATCTTTGGCACTATGCAGTGTTGTCCCGTTCTGGCATTGGTGTAGCTTTCAATGCCAAAATTTGGCACAATTCCTTCCAGGATCTTCCGGATGTATATTACTGCATACCTCTCCCGCCTTCTCTCAGGGAGTAGAGTCTTAGCGGTTTCAGCCTTTCCGAGTAGCCAAGCAGTTGCAAAGAGACAATCTTCTTTGTGAATCTTCTCTGGATTGCTTCAAGGTCTGCTGTTAATTTCACACTGCTGGGTGACCACAGCTGTGAGCAGTAGTCCAGGCGGCTGAGGACGAATGTCCTCCAGAGGATCATCATGGTTTCCTTATCTCTGATTCTGAATGTTCTCAGGATCCATCCAGCCAATCGTCTGCACTTTGTTGCCATCCTGGTAATGTGCACGTGGAAAGAGGTATCATCACTCATGTCGATACCCAGGTCTCTCACTGATTTAGGCTCAGGGATTGAAATTCCCTGCGGACCAGTGTACTCTGTAAGTTTCATATTCAGTTTTGGACGTTGGTAGCGCAGGGCTTGGAATTTTTCAGCATTAAACAGCATATTATTATCCTCAGCCCATCTGTAAACTGAGTCCAACTCCTGCTGCAGATGTGCAACATCGCTGGAGTTCTGTATTTTCTGCGAGACTTTCGTATCGTCTGCGTAGCTTGCAAGAGTGGCTATCTGGGCACTTGAAGGCATATCTGAGAGAGCGACTATAAAAAGCAATGGTCCTAAGACAGAGCCCTGTTTATATATATATATATGTATATATATATATATATATATATATATATACATATATATATATATATATATATATACACACACACTCACATATATATGTTTGAGTGTGTGCATGTGTGTGTGTGTGTGTGTGTGTGTGCATGCATACTTGTGATTGTGATTCTCCTCCAAAAATGCTTGGCAACCAGAGTTGGTTTGTTTGTGTCCCCATAAGTTAGCAGCTCAAAAAATGCAAGCTCTTGGAGTCAACTCGTTGGACTAACCCCTTCGAGGTGGTGCTCCAGCATGGCCGCAGCCAAATGGGTAAGAGAAAGAGAAAGGGAAAGAGAAGCGTGTAATAAATGTTTGCTTTCCTGTCAAGTTAGAGTAAGAACAATTCAACAAGAAAATGAAGAATGACTCAATATCGTATGTAGAGTAGGCTGACAGGGACTTCGAAGTCCTGGCCCGTTAGATAGTCTGATGGAGGGCATTAGGCTGATACTTCAAAGTCCAGGTCACCCTTCTTGTTGTAAAAGTATAATATATAAAGATATATATATATATATATGTATATATATATATATATATATATATATATATATATATATATATATAGGCGCAGCAGTGGCTGTGTGGTAAGTAGCTTACTTACCAACCGCATGGTTCCGTGTTCAGTCCCACTGCATGGCACCTTGGGCAAGTGTCTTCTACTATAGCCTCGGGCTGACCAAAGTCTTGTGAGTGGATTTGGTAGACGGAAACTGAAAGAAGCCTGTCGTATACATGTATATATATATAGGTATGTGTGTTTGTGTGTCTGTGTTTGTTCCCCCACCATCGCTTGACAACCGGATGAGAGTTTTATAGGAGTTGCTTGTTGCCAGGTATTCCAATGGGCCGTGACGTCTATAAAGCAAAGCAAGGGTTACAGGCAAAAAATGATCAACGAATAAAATTGTAATTGCTAGTGGAAGGAGGATTCTCAAATTCGCGAACATTACGGTAGAGAAAGCACTAACAGACAATAGACACAGTTCTGCTTCCTATTGTCACAGGAGTGGCTGTGTGTTAAGTAGCTTGATTACGAACCACATGGTTCCGGGGGTTCAGTCTCGCTGTGTTGCACCTTGGGCAGGTGTCTTCTAATAAAGCCGTTTATTCTGTCCCCCCACCCCCATTCCACAACACTTTCACCGAAAATTTTTGTATATTCAGAATCTCCATAATAAATAATATTTGCATAGAAAATTTCATTAAAAAATATTCCTACACTCCTACACTTATATATATATAGATAAAATGGGCTTCTTTCAGTTTCCATCTACCAAATCCACTCACAAGGCTTCGGTTGGCCCCGAGACTATAGTAGAAGACACTAGCCCAAGGTGCCACACAGTGGGACTGAACCCGGAACCATGTGGTTCGTAAGCAAGCTACTTAACACACAGCCACTCCTACACCTATATATATATATAAGGTTGACTTCTTTCAGTTTCTGTCTACCAAATCCTCTCACATGGCTTTGGTTGGCCCGAGGCTATAGTAGAAGACACTTGCCCTACAAATATCGTCCCGATCCAGGCACACGAGCGATTATCACATTTTGTTGGTGGACAGCCATGCACTTAATGTGAGTGAGGACTATACGCTCATCGCTGGAGGCCAATGCACCGAACATCCATGTGGCATCTATTCTGAGGGTCTCGTTGCAGCATTCGAGAAGCTCAAAGACTACGCCGTTACACCTATGTCCAATGGCTTGTTTCTAGTCTGAACATCTCAACTCAAAATAAGCCCACTCTTCGCTAGATCCAGCTGCGGGAAGACGGGGTGGCAGACCTTCTCGGATGAGATTTTATAGGAGTTGCCTTTTGCCAGGTATTCCAATGGGCCGTGACGTCTACAAAGCAAAGCAAGGGTTACAGGCAAAAAAAGGATCAACGTATAAAATTGTAATTGCTAGTGGAAGGAGGATTCTCAAATTCGCGAACATTACGGTAGAGAAAGCACTAACAGACAATAGACACAGTTCTGCTTCCTATTGTCACAGGAGTGGCTGTGTGGTAAGTAGCTTGCTTACGAACCACATGGTTCCGGGGGTTCAGTCTCGCTGTGTGGCACCTTGGGCAGGTGTCCTTTAATATAGCCGTTTATTCTGTCCCCCCACGCCCATTCCACAACACTTTCACCGAAATCTTTTGTATATTCA
This sequence comes from Octopus bimaculoides, assembly GCF_046866305.1. NCBI lineage: Eukaryota > Metazoa > Mollusca > Cephalopoda > Octopoda > Octopodidae > Octopus > Octopus bimaculoides. The sequence goes on along the minus strand of NC_142935.1, from coordinate 535,084 downwards.
GAATCTCCATAATAAATAATATTTGCATAGAAAATTTCATTAAAAAATATTCATTTTTCTCAAAGTTATGACCTTCCAAAATCCTTAGGGTACAATTATGCCGTTATCTCCATGGCTTTAAAGGGAGATAATACTTAAACGCTTGCTATTTTAAAGTCATATCAAGAGTTGTCCTTCTTGTCCTCTAAGGGAGGTAATTGGAAAAGACGTCTTGGAACTTTCGGAAAGTAAATTGTTATAGTTACCTCCCTTAGAATAAAAAATTATATTTTTGAATTCAAAACTATAATTCACATTCTAAGAGAGATAACTATAATGATTTACATTTATGAATGTTCCAAGACGTATTTTCCAATTTCGTTGAAAGTGCTTTGGAATAGTGGTGGGGGCATAGTATAGACGGCTATAGTAGAAGACACTTGCACAAGGTGCCACACAGTGGGACTGAGCCCCCGGAACCATATGCTTCGTAAGCAAGCTACTTAACACACAGCCATTCATACACCCATATATATATATATATAAGATGGGCTTCTTTCAGTTTCCGTCTACCAAATCTACATACAAGGCTTAGGTTGGCCTGAGGCTGTAGTAGAAGACACTTGCCTAAGGTGCCACGCAGTGGGACTAAACACGGAACCATATGGTTTGTAAGCAAGCGACTTAACACACATACACTGCTACACTTATATATATATGAAGGGCTTCTTTCAGTTTCCATCTATCAAATCCACTTACAAGGCTTTGGTTGGCCCCGAGGCAATAGTAGAAAACACTTGCCCAAGGTACCACACAGTGGGACTGAACTCCCGGAACCATGTGGTTCGTAAGCAAGCTACTTAACACACAGCCACTCCTACACAAATATATATATATATATAAAATGGGCTTCTTTCAGTTTCCGTCTACCAAATCCACTCAAAAGGCTTTGGTCGGCCCCGAGGCTGTAGTAGAAGACACTTGCCCAAGGTGCCACGCAGTAGAACTGAACCACGGAACTATGTTGTTCGTAAGCACGCTACTTAACACACAGCTACTCCTACACCTATACATATATATTTGATGGGCTTCTTTCAGTTTCCGTCTATCTAATCCACTCACAAGGCTTTGGTTGGCCTGAGGCAATAGTAGAAGACACTTGCCCAAGGTGCCACACAGTGGGATTGAACTCCCGCAACCATGTGGTTCGTAAGCAAGCTACTTAACACACAGCCACTCCTACACAAATATATATATATAAGACGGGCTTCTATCAGTTTCCGTCTATCAAATCCACTCACAAGTCTTCGGTTGGCATGAGGCTATAGTAGAAGACACTTGCTTAAGATGCCATGCAGTGGGACTAAACACGGAACCTTGTGGTTCGTAAGCAAGCGACTTAACACACAGCCATTCCTACACTTATATATATATATGATGGGCTTCTTTCAGTTTCCGTCTATCAAATCCACTCACAGGGCTTTGGTCGGCCCCGAGGCTATAGTAGAAGACACTTGCCCAAGGTGCCAAACAGTGGGACTGAACTCCCAGAACCATGTGGTTCGTAAGCAAGCGACTTAACACACAGCCACTGCTACACTTATATATATATATATGATGGGCTTCTTTCAGTTTCCGTCTATCAAATCCACTCACAAGGCTTTGTTCGGACCCGAGGCTATAGTAGAAGACACTTGCCTGAGGTGCCACACAGTGGGACTGAACCCGGAACCATGTGGTTCGTAAGCAAGCTACTTAACACACAGCCACTCCTACATCTATCTATATATATATATATATATATATATATATATATAAGGTTGACTTCTTTCAGTTTCCGTCTACCAAATCCACTCACATGGCTTTGGTTGGCCCAAGGCTATAGTAGAAGACACTTGCCCTACAAATAGGCCCCGAGGCTATAGAAGACACTTGCCCAAGGTGCCACTGATGGGCTTCTTTCAGTTTCCGTCTACCAAATCCACTCACAAGGCTTTGGTCGGCCCCGAGGCTGTAGTAGAAGACAGTTGCTTAAGGTGCCACGCAGTGGAACTGAACCACGGAACTATGTTGTTCGTAAGCAAGCTACTTAACACACAGCTACTCCTACACCTATATATATATATATATATGATGGGCTTCTTTCAGAATGTACTACTGGAATATCATACCGATGACGGAAATTGAATTTTATCATTCATAATCCAGAAACACGTCTATGATTAACTTTAAATGGTTAGTTTTCATTGTTTTTTCTTCATGTTTTTGCCTTTGTGAGTTACAAGTAATGCTATCTGTTGGAGTTTCAGCTTTTTTAGCTGCTATTTCTGAACTTCGGTATATGGTGAAGCAAATGCTTGCTGATCCCTTAATTATGTTTATAAATATATATATATATATATATATATATATATATATATATTAATAAATTATAGGGTAGCAAAGAAAATTTTAGAAATTTTATTTACCACCAGTGGTCTAGCGAGAGTAAAAAAACAGTCAATAGACTATGTATTATTCATTAGAAATGTAGAGACGCCTATAATAGGACATCTACTCGCTAGAAATAGCAGCAAAAATACTACATACCACAAAAGTTAGGGATAATTTCGAAAGGAAATGAAAAATAAAAACTTTTACCAATCTATATTCTGTACCATGGTTTCAAGTCAATTTTAGTAAGATAAAGATTATATCTTACAAGGTCGGACTATCGTCAGCAGAATTGACCAGACAACATATGAAGCACGAATCAGTACGCAGCATGGTTCGTGTTCTTATGTCTAATTTTTCAAAATATACCGCGTATTTACGGTTTACCTAATCGGTTTACCTAATCTATTGAATATAGATTGGTAAAAGTTTTTATTTTTCATTTCCTTTCGAAATTATCCCTAACTTTTGTGGTATGTAGTATTTTTGCTGCTATTTCTAGCGAGTAGATGCCCTATTATAGGCGTCTCTACATTTCTAATGAAGTATATATATATATATATATATATATATATATATATGTATGTGTGTGTGTGTATATGTTCGTGTGTCTGTGTTTGTCCCCCCAACATCGCTTGACAACCGATGCTGGTGGGTTTACTACGTCCCCGTAACTTAGCGGTTCGGCAAAAAGAGACTGATAGAATAAGTACTGGGCTTCCAAAGAATAAGTCCTGAGGTCGATTTGCTCGACTAAAGGCGGTGCTCCAGCATGGCCGCAGTCAAATGACTGAAACAGGTAAAAGATTATATATATGTGTGTGGTAATCTTCCAGTTTCGAGGGGTTAAATAAATTACAAGGGAAATAACTGAACGTCTTACCAGTATTATCCGTACTACTTTGTTTATAAATAAATCACGTGAGTTGATTGACGTTAACTGTTTCTATATAAATCACACACGTGATTGAATATCATAGTTTCTTATGAGAAATCGAAAATGCCTCGTGGAAGACCAGCTGCACAACATCTAACCTGAACCCTAACCCTAACCCTAAACTTTTATAAAAAAAAATTCTGTCTCATGCTGTTTTAGAGAAAAAGTAGTACGGATAATACTAGTAAGTCGTTCAGTTATTTCCCTTGTAATTTATTTAACCCCTCGAAACTGGAAGATTACCATATATATATATATCAGAGGGGAAGCAGATAAGAAAAAATTTTCCAATGTTGTGCACCATGAGGACCAAAGACTCGAGGTATTTCGTGTTGCAAGACAGTGTAGGAGAGAGAATAGTGATGTCGTAGGAGAGAAATGTGTTCGCATGGATGATGGTACACTTGCACTAAATGAGGCTGCAAAGAAAAAGGTCTGGAGATGCCACTACGATAGATTGCTTAATAAAGAGAATGAATGGGAGAAAGAGAGCCTGCCGTATGTCAACCCAACAGAGGGACCAGCTATCCGAGTTGATAGTACCAGGGTAGATAAAGCAATTAAGAGTATGAAGACAGGGAAACCCCCCGGCCCATCAAGAATCACTGCAGAGATGCTCAAAATATCTGGCAGTGTTGGATACAGCCTAGTCACCCGTATTACGAACCAGGTGTTACACGAAGGAGTCATACCCAATGACTGGTGTAGCAGCACCATAGTCAACTGCTACAAAGGTAAAGGTGATGCTTTAGATACAAATAATTACAGAGGCATCAAGCTGTTAGATCAGGTTATGAAAGTTACGGAGAGGGTCATAGCCCAACTAATTAGGGAGCGAATCAATTTAGATGGGATGCAGTTTGGGTCCGTGCCAGGTAAAAGCACTACTGATGCCATATTTCTAGTGAGACAGCTGCAGGAGAAATACCTAGCCAAGGATAAACCTCTGTACCTGGCTTTGGTTGACATGGAGAAAGCTTTTGACAGGGTCCCCTGATCCCTTATCTGGTGGTCAATGAGGAAACTTGGGATAGAAGAATATTTAGTGAGAGCTGTGCGACCCATGTACAGAGATGCTGCCAGTAAGGTGAGGGTTGGAAATGAGTACAGTAATGAATTCCGGGTAGAGGTAGGGGACCACCAAGGTTCCGTCCTCAGCCCCCTCCTATTTTTCATAGTCCTCCAGGCAATCACAGAGGAATTCAAGACAGGTTGCCCCTGGGAGCTCCTCTATGCTGATGACCTTGCACTAATTGAGGAGTCACTTTCAGAACTAGAGGAGAAGTTTCAGGTGTGGAAGCAAAGACTAGAATCGAAGGGCCTTAGAGTCAACCTAGCTAAAACCAAAATCCTAATAAGTAGGAAGGTAGATAAAACACAAACCCCTTCAGGTAGATGGCCCTGCTCAGTATGTAGAAAAGGAGTAGGTAGTAACTCTATAAGATGTACCCGGTGCAAGCTATGGACACATAAGAGGTGCAGCAATATCAAAGGCAGGTTAACTAGGAAGTTAGTTTTTGTATGTGGCAGATGTTCAGGTGCAATAAACACTGTAAACAAACAGGAAACAACTTCTATCTCATTCCAGGGAGAAAAACTAGAGGTAGTCGATAGCTTCCGCTATCTGGGTGACCAAGTTAGTAGTGGGGGTGGGTGCGCTGAAAGTGTAGCTGCTAGAATAAGAATAGCCTGGGCAAAGTTTAGAGAGCTCTTACCTCTGCTGGCGATAAAGGGACTCTCACTCAGAGTAAAAGGCAGACTGTATGACGCATGCGTACGAACAGCCATGCTACATGGCAGTGAAACATGGGCTGTAACTGCTGAGGACATGCGTAAGCTCACAAGGAATGAAGCCAGTATGCTCCGTTGGATGTGTAATGTCAGTGTGCATACCCATCAGAGTGTAAATATCTTGAGAGAAAAGCTGAACATTAGAAGCATCAGTTGTGGTGTGCAAGAGAGACGATTGCGCTGATATGGACATGTGGTGAGAATGGATGAGGATAGCTGCGTGAAAAAGTGCCACACCCTAACAGTTGAGGGAACCCGTGGAAGAGGTAGGCCCAGGAAGACCTGGGCTGAGGTGGTAAGGCAAGACCTTCGAACATTGGGCCTCACCGAGGCGATGACTACTGACTGAGACCTTTGGAAATGTGCTGTGCATGAGAAGACTTGGCAAGCCAAGTGAGATCGTTGGCAGTGCCCCTGGACTGGCTCTTGTGCGGATGGCACATAAGATGCACCATTTTGAGCGTGACCGTTGCCAGTACCGCCTGACTGGCCTTCATAGGATTTTCGAGCGAGATCGTTGCCAGTGCCCCTGAACTGGCTCTTGTGCGGGTGGCACATAAAAGACACCATCTCGAGCGTGGCCGTTTTCGTGCGGGTGACACGTAAAAGCACCCACTACACTCTCTGAGTGGTTGACGTTAGGAAGGGCATGCAGCTGTAGAAACTCTGCCAAATTAGATTGGAGCCTGGTGTTGCCATCCGGTTTCACCAGTCCTCAATCAAATCGTCCAACCCATGCTAGCATGGAAAGCGAACGTTAAACGATGATGATGATGATTATATATATATATATATATATATATACGATGGGCTTCTTTCCGTTTCCGTCTACCAAATCCACTCACAAGGCTTTGGTGGGCCCGAGGCTATAGTAGAAGACACTTGCCCAAGGTGCCACGCAGTGGGAATGAACCCGGAACCATGTGGTTGGTAAGCAACCTAATGGTTTCATTTGTGGTTTGATTCTACAGTTGGATGTCCTTGCTGCCAATCAGTATGTAAGGTGTATGTGTGTGTGTGTGTGTGTGTGTGTGTGTATATATATATATATATATGTTGTTTAGTAGTAATCCACAGAGAGAGAGAGATAGAATGCTGTTGTAAGAGAAGAGAATTAGAGCTTAGTGTGAGTTGTAAGGTTGTGGGACGTTATCTCACAGTTATTGACAGTAAACTTCATTTCTCTCTCTGGCCAAGGTTCTAGTTGGTCAGCCAGGAGGCTGCACCAGGCTCCAATCTGATCTGGCAAGGTTTCTACGGCTGGATGCCCTTTCTAACATGAACCACTATGAGAGTGTAGTGGGTGCTTTTTATATTCCACTGGCACAGGAGCCAGTCAGGCGGCATTGGCAATGACCACGCTAGAATGCTTTTTCCTTGCCACTGGCATGGAACCAGTCAGGCAACACTGGCATCAACCACACACGAAGGGTTCTTTTTACCTGTGTGTGTGTGTATATATATATATATATATATATATATATATATATATATACATATATATATATAATGTAACAAAAGAAGAAAAAAAATGATTCCTTAAATGGAGTGTAAAACATCCAGTTCACAGATACAGCAGTTGAATACCACAGACATAGGAGTATAAATTACAAATAATAAATTAAATAGAAAAATACAATTGACAATCTAACAATTTATTTACATTATAATACTATAATTTTTGAAAAAGACAAAGTCAACAATTTATTTTGACTTATATACAATATTTGATTGATAAACAATACATATCTATGTACATAAGCCACTTGAGCACATGGTTTCAAAAAGACACATGAAATTCTATGTTCAAGGAATGCTAAATCACAAAATATTGGTTCGAAATTGCTATATTTAAGAGTATTTGCATTGAGAATTCAAATACATAAAAGAACAACAAAATTAAAACAATTATAGCGAAGATCAATATTTATTATATAAATATGCCTCTACATATTCGAAAGAAAGAATTTCCAGTATATCAACTATTTATTTATTTGTGCTATCATCGTTTAACGTCCGCTTTCCATGCTAGCATGGGTTATTTATGATTACCATAAGAAAACAAATGTAAATTATGAATAATAATATATAATAACTCTTTTTCATTTACTTCTATCAGCACAAAGTCATTATTTCTCATAGGAAGTTTAAGAGGTGTCCAATGGGAAAGCATAGTTGTGTTTGAATTAGGGTATGACATGACATTTAAAAGTGATATTAGGTATGGTGTGGATTTAAAAATTTCTTTTTTTTTAAAAGAAGTTTTTTTGTGCAGACGTCAACGCTGTGAACAAAGAAGGCAACAATTGTCTGCACCTTGCTGTAAAGAAAGTGTTTCATTCTGAGGAGGAACACTTGACCATTTTAGTTAAGTACTGCATGAAGCTCAACATGCGAAATAGAGAAAGGCTCTCTGGTGTGGTGGTTGCTAGTTATCTAATCCACGAGAGTGGAAATTTTTACTTTAAAAGCAAGAGAATTAACTCCACTTAAAAATGCAAAGTTGAAAGAAAAATTAAAGCTATTATTCCCAGCACAGGCACCATGTAGGTTGTGTGAAGTAAAGAAATACAACATGAAATTCTATCCCTGTGGTCATGTTGTGATTTGTGGGGAATGCTTTTCCAAAATTCCTCTGAAATGATGTCTAGGGTGCCAACTACTTATAAGAGTCCCACGTTGGCACCTACATCAGAAAGGAAACCATAGCAAGTTGAGACTCCAAAGATTGAAGAGAAGCAAGTTCAAACAGTGGCAGAAGCAGTTGAGACTCCAACGTGTGTGGAGGAGGTCCTGACGACATCAGACAGTTGAATCTGCAAAGGTTGAGGACAAGAAAGTACAGACTGATTCACAGCCATTGGAGGCTACATCCTACCAAGTCTACAAAGTATGAGAACAAGGAAGTACAGACTGATTCACAGCCATTAGAGGTTGTATCCCAGTAAGTTGGTTCTCAAAACCTGGAAGAGAAGCATCTCCTGAAGGTGTCATGGCAGTTAGGAAGTAATTGGTAACAAGCTGGTATTTTCTTAGGAATTAAAACTATTGACCTGGAAATTATCAAGCACAACAATCCCTTCAGCATTGTAAGACAGAGCTACCAAATTCTGTGCAAATGGTTTCTAAGTTGTAATCCAAAAAAACAAACACACAAATCACTAAAAGAAACTGAGTGTTTCACTGCATTTGAATGTCTATCATTAGACAGAAGTGGGGTCTGTGTAAATGTTGCTACTCTTTAGTCTCAGGTGCAACTTCACTAAACAGAGACCCAGGATTAAATTCGTTCAGTCAGAAGGAATTCTTAAATGTAAAGAACCCAGAGCCACATGGCCCAATACGTTCTTCTTTAAGATGGCAAATGGTGAATTGAAGAGGGTTCACCAATTAAATCCATCAGACCTCTACCATATTGAGACTCCTTTAATACTTTGGCTCCCTTATTTGGGATTAACCTTTGAAGTATTCAAAAAACATTTATCACGTTTTACAACATTACCCCTCAGCAAACTGAGAGTCGATAGTAAAACAAACGAAGAAGATGACACCCTAAGGACCTGCCTTCATTGACCCCCCACCAACAACTACATCTCTTTATTAGCTTCATTTTTTACCAATGTTTCATCTTTCACTGCCCTAAATTTCTGCCTCAACTTAGCAAATTTTATCCAGCAATGTTTAAGGAAGATGATTCTGGCTGTTTCCACCTGATTGACTCAGGTCTTGTCTTTCGCTGCTGGGAAATACTTTCCTTACACCATCTTCTCATCATGATGCAAGCAGATCCCTTTTTTCCACTTGCTACGACAACCTTCACCTCATTTGCTTCACCATAGAGCAGGTAGGAAAAATTCCTGGCAAGGGTGGGGCACTGGTGAATTTAGACCAGTCTACAGCATTCGATAGGGTTGACCATCAGTATCTGGTGGGGGTCAGACTGGGCTCAACTTTCCATAGCTGGATCAATGCTATGTATAGCGACATCGAATCAGTCGTCCAGGTGAATGGTCTCTTCTCAAAGACATTCGCAATCAAGCATTAAATTCGCCAGGGCTGCCCCTGTTGCTGCTTCTGTATGTATTGGCCCTTGAGCCACTGCTGCGGAGGTTGGGGACTGCGGGGTGGGGGTGGGGGCGCTTATGGTAAGGGAGCAACAGCATATGTGGATGATGTCACCGTTCTCGTGTCTGATGAAGGGCAGCGACCTCGTGAAGAAGACCCCATTAAAAGAAATATGAAGCAGTGGCAGGGTCAAAAGTTAACCAGCCTAAATCAGTCGGCTTGCCACTTGGCACCTGCAGGGGCAGGTCAATGCCTCCCAACAGCATTGTTTGACGAAAGGCCCACTTAAACTGCTCAGGGTCTGCTTTGGAAACAGGTAAATCACATTCTTCTGCATTGCAATTTCAGTTGATTCCAATACATTTGCCGTGACATATCCACTGGTTTTACCAGACTCTTTTAGTGCCAGAGAAACAGAGTAACCCATGAATGTATGTCCTGGCCAAACAAAACGATTGCTAATACACGCTGCTGGCATGTTCCAAAGCCCCGTCGGTGGGAATTGTGCCACCGACGGAGGAAGTTGTAACCTCGAACAAATGGAGGAACAATATTTGGTTTTCTCCAGAAGGTGAGAGGAGGCGTTGGGAGAGCTCTTTTACAGGGCTTGTCAAGGGAGGAGACATAGCCTGAATGGACTCCTTCCCTGAGGATATATTGTGCTTCCGATCGTGGCACTGTTGGAGTGCCTAAGTGGCACTTTGGGTCGGAAGATTGTAAGAGGATGAGTGCCTCATACTGAAGGGGCATGTGGCCTATGAGAAGAGTTGTAAGAGGCAGGTGCTTCATTTTAAGGACATGGTGTCGTCTGCAGTAAGAGGCTTAGTACCTCATTGTAAGGAGCTTGAGTCCAATAAGAAACTGTGCTAAGAGGTTTATTGCCTCAAATATGTAAATTATAAAAGAACAATGTTTTAGAGAAGCAGAGTTCGGTGGGCGACTTCTGCCTTCTCCCATTAATATCATCGTGTTCATCATTCATCTCATCAATGTCTTTGTCCAGCCCGCAGCTACTCCATCTATGTACGGCTTTCATAGCCAATATAATGAAATAAAGTAGCTCATTTTCATTATCATTCATTTTTATCATAAGTTTTTTTTTTTTCTAATTGTTATATGTCCCCACTGGCCCCCTTGTGGGTAATAAAGAAATCACTCCTCATTCGTTAAGTCCTTGTTATATAGGACCTTATAAAATATCTTCAAGAACAGAGAAGACAATCATATTAGATGCTGAAGGAAAACCAGAAACAGAAAATGTGTATAGAGTCAAGGAGGCTTTCGTCAAATCCATCCGGAATTCAAGAACATGAAAATATAATTGTAAAAAGAAACCAAAAACATGTGATCTCAATATGAAATTAAAACAAAAGCATCGAGGCTATCAAATGGACAGGCCACAAACGCAAGAATGAAAGAAACCAAGCTACTGCGTCTAATTTTATCTGGTGACCACTGTGTGGCCATCCGTGCCACTGATAGAAGAATCAGCTGAGGCAAAGCCTAAAACTGACCGACATCAATCCCAAAGCCTGGGACATTGAAGCTGAGGAAAGGCTGTGGTGGTACCAACTGCCCTACAGAAACAGATATTACATGAATTTCATAGTGGACACCTGGGAATGTAGAGAATGAAAGCTTTGACAAGGAGTTACACGTCTTGGCCGACACTGGACAAGGACATTGAAAATTTGGTAATAATCTTGTAGAGGTTGTGTTCCAGCAGCCAAAGCACCACAAATACCAATCATGGCCTGAGTCCATTGTCCATATAGACTACACTGGACCACTGAATGGTGCCTACTACATTGTTGATAACCTTACCATGTGGCCGGAAGTATGTAGGTGCAGTCAACCTACCGCGAAGGTAGCAAAGTTCCTGCATGAACTTTTTGCTCAATACTATGTTCCAGACACCACAGTATCAGACAATGGAACATAATTTACAGGATGAGTTCAAGAAATTGTATAAAATGCATGCAATCAAGCACACGTTTACTCCGCCCTACCACCCAGGGTCAAATGGGCAAGCAGAATGATTTGTAGATACTTTGAAGCAAGTGCTAGAGAGAAAAAAAAAATTAGGCAATGACGAAATGCTAAATAAATTCTAAATATCAGTTCAGGCAAGTCACCTGCAGATCTAATGTTCGATTGAAAAATTAAATTGATCTTTGTCACTTTTTTTTATAACAGTAACCAAAAATATACTGCAGTCTCTACAAGCCCAAACATCACACAATATGGTAATTTATATAAATAGAATTATAGAAAAACAAAGTCTGAAGTTCTAAAATAACTAAAACATAAAATAAAATAAAAAATTTTAAATTTCAACACCTCACAGGATAAAGGTTGTGTGTGTGTGTGTGTGTGAGGAAAAGATATTTGCTAACAGATAATTATGTTATCAAAACAATTTATCATTTACATACCTCTTAAATCTATGCAAAAATTCCAGCAATGCCCTTTTCATTCCTACTGGGATCGATACCATTTAAGTCTAATTTGAGGATCCACAGGGGTTTATGGGGGGGGGGGGGACTTGCATAATTGTACAAGATATTTGCAGATCACAAATTCATAAAAATTTTCAACACCGAAAACATTTTTTTAAATTATCAAACTTTATGTGATGTCATTCAACCCATAATTACTAACAGGCCATGCGCATATACGCAAGTTTTAAAAACATTTTGAAATTAGGGTGAATGATGGTGGTCTTGGTACTAGTGGAGGGGTGGGGGGAGACACCCCATACAAAGTCACCATCGTCAATTAACCCCCATGAGCAGCACTGCAAATCAATCTCCAATGCTTCTTCATGCCTGTCTACTCGTTCACTCTCACTCCTTGTACATAACCACACGTGTGTGTGTGTGTGTGTATATATCTATATCTATATACATATATATATATATATATATACACACACACACATATATATGAGTTTTTTTTTTTTCAGTTTCCATCCAGCAAATCCACTCTGAAAGTTTTGGTCAGCCCATGTGGTTGTGAAGCAAACTTCTTAACCACAGAGCCACTCATGCAGACAAGGACAAAATAGATACAGGACTCAAAAAATAACACAAATATCAAGAGACAAAATCGTCCTGAATCTCTAAAAATATTAGCAGCCATTGCAGGTCTCTGCA
>NC_142935.1:514224-522224 GCF_046866305.1 Octopus bimaculoides | reverse complement strand
CCTCACTCACATTAAGTGCATGGCTGTCCACCAACAAAATGTGATAATCGCTCGTGTGCCTGGATCGGGACGATATTTGTAGGGCAAGTGTCTTCTACTATAGCCTCGGGCCAACCAAAGCCATGTGAGAGGATTTGGTAGACAGAAACTGAAAGAAGTCAACCTTATATATATATATAGGTGTAGGAGTGGCTGTGCGTTAAGTAGCTTGCTTACGAACCACATGGTTCCGGGTTCAGTCCCACTGTGTGGCACCTTGGGCTAGTGTCTTCTACTATAGTCTCGGGGCCAACCGAAGCCTTGTGAGTGGATTTGGTAGATGGAAACTGAAAGAAGCCCATTTTATATATATATATAAGTGTAGGAGTGTAGGAATATTTTTTAATGAAATTTTCTATGCAAATATTATTTATTATGGAGATTCTGAATATACAAAAATTTTCGGTGAAAGTGTTGTGGAATGGGGGTGGGGGGACAGAATAAACGGCTATATTAGAAGACACCTGCCCAAGGTGCAACACAGCGAGACTGAACCCCCGGAACCATGTGGTTCGTAATCAAGCTACTTAACACACAGCCACTCCTGTGACAATAGGAAGCAGAACTGTGTCTATTGTCTGTTAGTGCTTTCTCTACCGTAATGTTCGCGAATTTGAGAATCCTCCTTCCACTAGCAATTACAATTTTATTCGTTGATCATTTTTTGCCTGTAACCCTTGCTTTGCTTTATAGACGTCACGGCCCATTGGAATACCTGGCAACAAGCAACTCCTATAAAACTCTCATCCGGTTGTCAAGCGATGGTGGGGGAACAAACACAGACACACAAACACACATACCTATATATATATACATGTATACGACAGGCTTCTTTCAGTTTCTGTCTACCAAATCCACTCACAAGTATGCATGCACACACACACACACACACACACACACACACACACATACACACTCAAACATATATGTGAGTGTGTGTGTATATATATATATATATATATATATATGTATATATATATATATATATATATATATATATATATATATAAACAGGGCTCTGTCTTAGGACCATTGCTTTTTATAGTCGCTCTCTCAGATATGCCTTCAAGTGCCTAGATAGCCACTCTTGCAAGCTACGCAGACGATACGAAAGTCTCGCAGAAAATACAGAACTCCAGCGATGTTGCACATCTGCAGCAGGAGTTGGACTCAGTTTACAGATGGGCTGAGGATAATAATATGCTGTTTAATGCTGAAAAATTCCAAGCCCTGCGCTACCAACGTCCAAAACTGAATATGAAACTTACAGAGTACACTGGTCCGCAGGGAATTTCAATCCCTGAGCCTAAATCAGTGAGAGACCTGGGTATCGACATGAGTGATGATACCTCTTTCCACGTGCACATTACCAGGATGGCAACAAAGTGCAGACGATTGGCTGGATGGATCCTGAGAACATTCAGAACCAGAGATAAGGAAACCATGATGATCCTCTGGAGGACATTCGTCCTCAGCCGCCTGGACTACTGCTCACAGCTGTGGTCACCCAGCAGTGTGAAATTAACAGCAGACCTTGAAGCAATCCAGAGAAGATTCACAAAGAAGATTGTCTCTTTGCAACTGCTTGGCTACTCGGAAAGGCTGAAACCGCTAAGACTCTACTCCCTGAGAGAAGGCGGGAGAGGTATGCAGTAATATACATCCGGAAGATCCTGGAAGGAATTGTGCCAAATTTTGGCATTGAAAGCTACACCAATGCCAGAACGGGACAACACTGCATAGTGCCAAAGATCCCAGCAATGCTGGACCTCTTCCTGTCAAGAGTCCCAGATGAACCTACTTCACGGCAAGAGGTGCAAATGAGGGTTGCTAAATCAAACTCCATTCTTCACCATGTGCCACATATTGTAGGAAGCTCCCTGTAATAACAGTGTAGTAACACGGCGGTGCATCAGCATGGCCGCAGCTCTAAGCTGAAACTATAAACAACAAACAACAATATTCTGTTGTGTCTGGTGAGAGTCATTTTCTTATTGTGCCTTAAAATTTAACACACTCACCGGTTAAATTTCCACTTATTTCTTATTTTTATTTTCCTAAAATTTTCGTTGTGTCTTGCGACCTTTTCAATAGTCTTGACTCTCTTGAGAAATAAGTGGAAATGTTACCGGTGAGTGTGTTAAATTTTAAGGCAGGAAAACAATGGCATTTTCATTACACCGGTTCTAACAATATTTGTGACAACAACAACAACAACAACGTTAATAATAATAACAATAATAGTCACTGTACCAAAACCTAATAGTTTCTGATTTCGTTCAAATATACATGCGAATGTATATGTACACATACAGGTAAGTGTGTGTGTGTGTATGTATATATATATATATATATATATATATATATATATCATATATATCTATATCTATCTATATATATATATATACACTCACACACACATGTATATATATATAAAGAGAATGAATGGGAGAAAGAGAGCCTGCCGTATGTCGACCCAATAGAGGGACCAGCTATCCGAGTTGATAGTACCAGGGTAGATAACGCAATTAAGAGTATGAAGACCGGGAAAGCCCCCGGCCCATCAGGAATCACTGCAGAGATGCTCAAAATATCTGGCAGTGTTGGCTATAGCCTAGTCACCCGTATTACGAACCAGGTGATACACGAAGGAGTCATACCCAATGACTGGTGTAGCAGCATCATATTCAACTGCTACAAAGGTAAAGGTGACGCTTTAGATACAAATAATTACAGAGGCATCAAGCTGTTAGATCAGGTTATGAAAGTTACAGAGAGGGTCATAGCCCAACTAATTAGGGAGCGAATCAATTTAGATGAGATGCAGTTTGGGTTCGTGCCAGGTAAAAGCACTACTGATGCCATATTTCTAGTGAGACAGTTGCAGGAGAAATACCTAGCTAAGGATAAACCTCTGTACCTGGCTTTCGTTGACATGGAGAAAGCCTTTGACAGGGTCCCCCGATCCCTTATCTGGTGGTCAATGAGGAAACTTGGCATAGAAGAATGGTTAGTGAGAGCTGTGCGAGCCATGTACAGAGATGCTGCCAGTAAGGTGAGGGTTGGAAATGAGTACAGCAATGAATTCTGGGTAGAGGTAGGGGTCCACCAAGGTTCCGTCCTCAGCCCCCTCTTATTTATCATAGTCCTCCAGGCAATCACAGAGGAGTTCAAGACAGGTTGCCCCTGGGAGCTCCTCTATGCTGATGACCTTGCCCTAATTGCGGAGTCACTATCAGAACTAGAGAAGTTTCAGGTGTGGAAGCAAGGTCTAGAATTGAAGGGCCTTAGAGTCAACCTAGCTAAAACCAAAATCCTAATAAGTAGGAAGGTAGATAAAACACAAACCCCTTCAGGTAGATGGCCCTGCTCAGTATGTAGAAAAGGAGTAGGTAGTAACTCTATAAGATGTACCCGGTGCAAGCTATGGACACATAAGAGGTGCAGCAACATCAAAGGCAGGTTAACTAGCAAGTTAGTTTTTGTTTGTGGCAGATGTTCAGGTGCAATAAAGACTGTAAACAAACAGGAAACAACTTCTATCTCATTCCAGGGTGAAAAACTAGAGGTAGTCGATAGCTTCCGCTATCTGGGCGACCAAGTTAGTAGTGGGGGTGGGTGCGCTGAAAGTGTAGCTGCTAGAATAAGAATAGCCTGGGCAAAGTTTAGAGAGCTCTTACCCCTGCTGGCGACAAAGGGACTCTCACTCAGAGTAAAAGGCAGACTGTATGACGCATGCGTACGAACAGCCATGCTACATGGCAGTGAAACATGGGCTGTAACTGCTGAGGACATACGTAAGCTCGCAAGGAATGAAGCCAGTATGCTCCGTTGGATGTGTAATGTCAATGTGAATACCCGTCAGAGTGTAAGTATCTTGAGAGAAAAGCTGAACATTAGAAGCATCAGTTGTGGTGTGCAAGAGAGACGATTGCGCTGGTATGGACATGTGGTGAGAATGGATGAGGATAGCTGCATGAAAAAGTGCCACACCCTAACAGTTGAGGGAACCCATGGAAGAGGTAGGCCCAGGAAGACCTGGGCTGAGGTGGTGAGGCAAGACCTTCTTACATTGGGCCTCACCGAGGCGATGACTACTGACCGAGACCTTTGGAAATGTGCTGTGCGTGAGAAGACCCGGCAAGCCAAGTAAAATCGTTGCCAGTGCCCCTGGACTGGTTCTTGTGCGGGTGGCACATGAGATGCACCATTTTGAGCGTGGCCGTTGCCAGTACCGCCTGACTGGCTCCCGTAGGATTTTCGAGCGAGATCGTTGCCAGTGCCCCTGGACTGGCTTGTGCGGGTGGCACATAAAAGACACCCACTACACTCTCTGAGTGGTTGGCGTTAGGAAGGGCATCCAGCTGTAGAAACTCTGCCAAATTAGACTGGAGCCTGGTGTTGCCATCCGGTTTCACCAGTCCTCAGTCAAATCGTCCAACCCATGCTAGCATGGAAAGCGGACGTTAAACGATGATGATGATGATGATGATGATGATATATATATACACACACATAAAAATATATAAATTCAATTGGGGTATTGACTTTGTAGTTTGCTTTATAAAGCCTGTCTACAGGTATTGGCTATCAGATAACATTTTACAGGGAATATTGATCGTATCGCTCAACATGCATCTGTAATCCATAAAGTACCAATAAGGTTTATATAAATATAAATATTAACAAAGAGAATGGACAGAGAAGACTTGCCATTTGTCAATATTACTGGATTAATACTGATTCAATCTATTATTTCATATATTATATATAGTAATATTTCAGCAATGATTTTCTGGTAAAAAAATGAAACAATTGTAGCATTATGCTAAAAGACGTGTTGCTCAACCCATTCTCTTTGTTAAAACTTATATATATATATATATATATATATATAAGTTATTGCTACTAGTATTGCTACTCTAGTATTATTGCTACTCTAGTATAGCACTAGAGTAGCAATAATTGGGTACCCTCCCAGCAGTATACTGCATAGATACTATCCCTTCGTGGGTTGAACCCCCAACCCCTAACTCTCTCACGTTATATATATATATATATATATATATATATATATATATAAATATATATATATATATATATATATATATATATATAAGTATTTATATATATGTGTATGAATGTGTGTGTAGATGTATGTCTGTGTGTGTATATATATATATATATATATATATATATATATATATATGTATATATATATACATATATATGGACACACGCACACACAAGTATAGGCACAAGAGGTTTGATTGTGAAGTTTGTGGTGAGCAATGAAAAGAGTGTGAGTGGCAAATTCTCTCTCCTCCGAACCCCCCCCCCCCCTGATCTACCATCAGTCACCCCATTCCCACCACGACCCCCTCTCCTTATCACAATAACTATTTAGAGTCCTTTGATGGCTCATCTATCGCCTGCTGCATCAGTCGTAGTTGTTCCGCGATCTCAAGAAGCTGTTTGGCCATATTTTTATTCAACTTGCGAGGGGCTGGACCTGCCCCTTGCCTGTTTGAAGCTTGCTTCCCCACTTGTGGTTTTTCCTCAGTGTCTTGAATGATATGTCTGGAAAATGGCGAGAGAGAGAGAGAGAAAAGCAGAAAATTAATATAGAAAACAAAAAACAATGAATTACGTGCCAAAAACCAAAAAAAACAAAGAACATAAACCTTTCTACACACACACACACACACACACACACACACACACACACACACAAAGTCATAAATGACAGAAACAGTTTGATGAAATTTTATTTAATAACAAAATTCCAATATCTTGACAAATTATTTTCTAACTTAAAAGCATGTAAATAATTTATATTATTCTATAGAATGAGAAATAAATATTCACTCCTTGTTGTTTTCTCTTCTCCTATATATTCTATGTGTTTTGTAGAACGATACATTAAGGAGCTTTTCTAGGAGCTCCACAGGATTACTTGAATGCCATGAAGATTCCGTCCAGATTTTCTGATTGTTGTTTAAGTTATTTGGGAATGTAATGTCGGTGGAGTTGCCTCCCCTTGTCCGTCTCTGGTTTGTGTTCGATAAGCCTGGGTTCATTTCTGTGTATGTTTTTGGTTTATTTTCCTTCAGCAAGGGCTTATCCGATGCCTATTCTACGATGAACTGTGTTTCGTAGTTAATAAACAAATTGCTTTGTCTTTGCCAGCCTTGTAGCGAGTTTGTTTCTTCAGCTTCACAAGTTGTTTGCCACAGTTTAAAGACACTTTCCAAGCGTTGACCATCTCAATGTTTCTTTAATTCGTTGTAGATTTCCTCATCTATGTTCTTCAATTTTTCTTCATTGCTCAGCGCTCTAAGCTTAAGCAGTTCTATTTCTGTCTTCATGTTTTCCAAGTGTTAGTTTCTCCCTTAATTGTCTTTGTTGGTCCTGTTCGTTTGGAATACATTTAATTTGGAGTTTATGAGGCAGAATTATTGGCATAGAATTTAACCATCGTTCATAAATTTCTGCCTTGTGGTTGTTTTTCTGAACAACTATTTCATGTTCGATACAGTTTACTATCGACAAAAATGTGGAATTGCAATGGGAACCCGAGCTGCTCCAGTGATTGCGAACCTTGTAATGGGTTACCTAGAGCTTAAAATATACCAGTCATCACTACAAAAATATGGCTCCTCTTTTCCTTGCTGTTTAAAGGAGAACTGGAAGTGGTATTTGGACGATTGCTTTATACTTTGGAAAGAGAGCATGGACAAACTGCTCGATTTCAAAATAATGCTTAACAATATTTATAGCAACATGCAATTCACCATGGAACACAGCAGTAAACAACTCCCTTTTCTTGACATCCTAATTAAAATAGTCAATAACCACATCGAAACAGACATCTTCTATAAGCCCACAGATTCTAAACAATACCCATTATTCAACTTTCCCATTTCGGAAGCGGGAAAACCACCTCCTGTGACTTCTTTCATTCACTACATCATCCCCATAAGTGCTCTGAGTAGATCTTGCAGTCGCACATGTATTAACACTTTTATGAAACTCGTAGAGTAAAACATTTTTGATGTGATCTTTAGATGGGACAAACATGGTGGTAAAAGTTTCTGAGAATTATGGCCAGAAGTTAGATAATCTGAAAGAAAATAGTACAAATTAGACACAGTGATATCTTAAAACTATAGGAAGAGGTTGATAAATTCGCACTGAAGCATTTTTTCTAGAAATCGGACATTACTTTTGCACCAACCTGATACATATATTTGGCACTGTACCAGCAAAGTTACCACATAGTACAGAAGCAACAGTAATTGAAGGAGAGAATTAATTTACAGAGAAGGATGCGCATAGTTCTCTGTAACAGACTGATTCCAAATTTTAGCAGAAAACCAGCAATTTCAGGGGACTGCTAAATGGATTATGTCGACCCCCAGACTTCAACTGATACTTAATTTATCAGCCCTTATAGAATGAAAGGCAAAGTTGACCCCTGCAAAACTTAAACTAAGAACATAAAGACAGAGACAATGCTTCTCAGCATTGTGTCCGGCATGTGAACAATTTTGGTAGCTTGCTGCCTTTTCTCAAACATAATTCAATGAAGTGTTGTCTGAAGGTCTGTTGTGCTTCCAAATGCACCAGGAACATCCAATGCTGAGCTCCCAACGACCACAATGGGGAAAGATAAAATTGGTGTTTCTCATAATTTCTCCTCTGTGTGTGTGTGTGTGTGTATGTGATGGGTTCTGCACAGTTTCCCCCTCCTGCTGTTGTCTCCATTGAGCAACCTGAAACTGTGAAGAGAGATGATGCTGGACACAGGCATTGAACCCATGACTATTTGGTTTCAAAAGGAACAACCATTTCTGTTAGAATACTTTAATGTTTATTCACTCCAATAGTTTCAATTTTTACAAATTTTACAGAAAACATATCTTACAAAAAAACAAAAAACAAAAAAAAAAAACCCCAAA
>NC_142935.1:504224-509224 GCF_046866305.1 Octopus bimaculoides | reverse complement strand
AATAGTTTCTGATTTCGTTCAAATATACATGCGAATGTATATGTACACATACAGGTAAGTGTGTGTGTGTGTATGTATATATATATATATATATATATATATATATATATATATATATATATATATCATATATATCTATATCTATCTATATATATATATATACACTCACACACACATGTATATATATATAAAGAGAATGAATGGGAGAAAGAGAGCCTGCCGTATGTCGACCCAATAGAGGGACCAGCTATCCGAGTTGATAGTACCAGGGTAGATAACGCAATTAAGAGTATGAAGACCGGGAAAGCCCCCGGCCCATCAGGAATCACTGCAGAGATGCTCAAAATATCTGGCAGTGTTGGCTATAGCCTAGTCACCCGTATTACGAACCAGGTGATACACGAAGGAGTCATACCCAATGACTGGTGTAGCAGCATCATATTCAACTGCTACAAAGGTAAAGGTGACGCTTTAGATACAAATAATTACAGAGGCATCAAGCTGTTAGATCAGGTTATGAAAGTTACAGAGAGGGTCATAGCCCAACTAATTAGGGAGCGAATCAATTTAGATGAGATGCAGTTTGGGTTCGTGCCAGGTAAAAGCACTACTGATGCCATATTTCTAGTGAGACAGTTGCAGGAGAAATACCTAGCTAAGGATAAACCTCTGTACCTGGCTTTCGTTGACATGGAGAAAGCCTTTGACAGGGTCCCCCGATCCCTTATCTGGTGGTCAATGAGGAAACTTGGCATAGAAGAATGGTTAGTGAGAGCTGTGCGAGCCATGTACAGAGATGCTGCCAGTAAGGTGAGGGTTGGAAATGAGTACAGCAATGAATTCTGGGTAGAGGTAGGGGTCCACCAAGGTTCCGTCCTCAGCCCCCTCTTATTTATCATAGTCCTCCAGGCAATCACAGAGGAGTTCAAGACAGGTTGCCCCTGGGAGCTCCTCTATGCTGATGACCTTGCCCTAATTGCGGAGTCACTATCAGAACTAGAGAAGTTTCAGGTGTGGAAGCAAGGTCTAGAATTGAAGGGCCTTAGAGTCAACCTAGCTAAAACCAAAATCCTAATAAGTAGGAAGGTAGATAAAACACAAACCCCTTCAGGTAGATGGCCCTGCTCAGTATGTAGAAAAGGAGTAGGTAGTAACTCTATAAGATGTACCCGGTGCAAGCTATGGACACATAAGAGGTGCAGCAACATCAAAGGCAGGTTAACTAGCAAGTTAGTTTTTGTTTGTGGCAGATGTTCAGGTGCAATAAAGACTGTAAACAAACAGGAAACAACTTCTATCTCATTCCAGGGTGAAAAACTAGAGGTAGTCGATAGCTTCCGCTATCTGGGCGACCAAGTTAGTAGTGGGGGTGGGTGCGCTGAAAGTGTAGCTGCTAGAATAAGAATAGCCTGGGCAAAGTTTAGAGAGCTCTTACCCCTGCTGGCGACAAAGGGACTCTCACTCAGAGTAAAAGGCAGACTGTATGACGCATGCGTACGAACAGCCATGCTACATGGCAGTGAAACATGGGCTGTAACTGCTGAGGACATACGTAAGCTCGCAAGGAATGAAGCCAGTATGCTCCGTTGGATGTGTAATGTCAATGTGAATACCCGTCAGAGTGTAAGTATCTTGAGAGAAAAGCTGAACATTAGAAGCATCAGTTGTGGTGTGCAAGAGAGACGATTGCGCTGGTATGGACATGTGGTGAGAATGGATGAGGATAGCTGCATGAAAAAGTGCCACACCCTAACAGTTGAGGGAACCCATGGAAGAGGTAGGCCCAGGAAGACCTGGGCTGAGGTGGTGAGGCAAGACCTTCTTACATTGGGCCTCACCGAGGCGATGACTACTGACCGAGACCTTTGGAAATGTGCTGTGCGTGAGAAGACCCGGCAAGCCAAGTAAAATCGTTGCCAGTGCCCCTGGACTGGTTCTTGTGCGGGTGGCACATGAGATGCACCATTTTGAGCGTGGCCGTTGCCAGTACCGCCTGACTGGCTCCCGTAGGATTTTCGAGCGAGATCGTTGCCAGTGCCCCTGGACTGGCTTGTGCGGGTGGCACATAAAAGACACCCACTACACTCTCTGAGTGGTTGGCGTTAGGAAGGGCATCCAGCTGTAGAAACTCTGCCAAATTAGACTGGAGCCTGGTGTTGCCATCCGGTTTCACCAGTCCTCAGTCAAATCGTCCAACCCATGCTAGCATGGAAAGCGGACGTTAAACGATGATGATGATGATGATGATGATGATATATATATACACACACATAAAAATATATAAATTCAATTGGGGTATTGACTTTGTAGTTTGCTTTATAAAGCCTGTCTACAGGTATTGGCTATCAGATAACATTTTACAGGGAATATTGATCGTATCGCTCAACATGCATCTGTAATCCATAAAGTACCAATAAGGTTTATATAAATATAAATATTAACAAAGAGAATGGACAGAGAAGACTTGCCATTTGTCAATATTACTGGATTAATACTGATTCAATCTATTATTTCATATATTATATATAGTAATATTTCAGCAATGATTTTCTGGTAAAAAAATGAAACAATTGTAGCATTATGCTAAAAGACGTGTTGCTCAACCCATTCTCTTTGTTAAAACTTATATATATATATATATATATATATATAAGTTATTGCTACTAGTATTGCTACTCTAGTATTATTGCTACTCTAGTATAGCACTAGAGTAGCAATAATTGGGTACCCTCCCAGCAGTATACTGCATAGATACTATCCCTTCGTGGGTTGAACCCCCAACCCCTAACTCTCTCACGTTATATATATATATATATATATATATATATATATATATAAATATATATATATATATATATATATATATATATATAAGTATTTATATATATGTGTATGAATGTGTGTGTAGATGTATGTCTGTGTGTGTATATATATATATATATATATATATATATATATATATATATGTATATATATATACATATATATGGACACACGCACACACAAGTATAGGCACAAGAGGTTTGATTGTGAAGTTTGTGGTGAGCAATGAAAAGAGTGTGAGTGGCAAATTCTCTCTCCTCCGAACCCCCCCCCCCCCTGATCTACCATCAGTCACCCCATTCCCACCACGACCCCCTCTCCTTATCACAATAACTATTTAGAGTCCTTTGATGGCTCATCTATCGCCTGCTGCATCAGTCGTAGTTGTTCCGCGATCTCAAGAAGCTGTTTGGCCATATTTTTATTCAACTTGCGAGGGGCTGGACCTGCCCCTTGCCTGTTTGAAGCTTGCTTCCCCACTTGTGGTTTTTCCTCAGTGTCTTGAATGATATGTCTGGAAAATGGCGAGAGAGAGAGAGAGAAAAGCAGAAAATTAATATAGAAAACAAAAAACAATGAATTACGTGCCAAAAACCAAAAAAAACAAAGAACATAAACCTTTCTACACACACACACACACACACACACACACACACAAAGTCATAAATGACAGAAACAGTTTGATGAAATTTTATTTAATAACAAAATTCCAATATCTTGACAAATTATTTTCTAACTTAAAAGCATGTAAATAATTTATATTATTCTATAGAATGAGAAATAAATATTCACTCCTTGTTGTTTTCTCTTCTCCTATATATTCTATGTGTTTTGTAGAACGATACATTAAGGAGCTTTTCTAGGAGCTCCACAGGATTACTTGAATGCCATGAAGATTCCGTCCAGATTTTCTGATTGTTGTTTAAGTTATTTGGGAATGTAATGTCGGAGGAGTTGCCTCCCCTTGTCCGTCTCTGGTTTGTGTTCGATAAGCCTGGGTTCATTTCTGTGTATGTTTTTGGTTTATTTTCCTTCAGCAAGGGCTTATCCGATGCCTATTCTACGATGAACTGTGTTTCGTAGTTAATAAACAAATTGCTTTGTCTTTGCCAGCCTTGTAGCGAGTTTGTTTCTTCAGCTTCACAAGTTGTTTGCCACAGTTTAAAGACACTTTCCAAGCGTTGACCATCTCAATGTTTCTTTAATTCGTTGTAGATTTCCTCATCTATGTTCTTCAATTTTTCTTCATTGCTCAGCGCTCTAAGCTTAAGCAGTTCTATTTCTGTCTTCATGTTTTCCAAGTGTTAGTTTCTCCCTTAATTGTCTTTGTTGGTCCTGTTCGTTTGGAATACATTTAATTTGGAGTTTATGAGGCAGAATTATTGGCATAGAATTTAACCATCGTTCATAAATTTCTGCCTTGTGGTTGTTTTTCTGAACAACTATTTCATGTTCGATACAGTTTACTATCGACAAAAATGTGGAATTGCAATGGGAACCCGAGCTGCTCCAGTGATTGCGAACCTTGTAATGGGTTACCTAGAGCTTAAAATATACCAGTCATCACTACAAAAATATGGCTCCTCTTTTCCTTGCTGTTTAAAGGAGAACTGGAAGTGGTATTTGGACGATTGCTTTATACTTTGGAAAGAGAGCATGGACAAACTGCTCGATTTCAAAATAATGCTTAACAATATTTATAGCAACATGCAATTCACCATGGAACACAGCAGTAAACAACTCCCTTTTCTTGACATCCTAATTAAAATAGTCAATAACCACATCGAAACAGACATCTTCTATAAGCCCACAGATTCTAAACAATACCCATTATTCAACTTTCCCATTTCGGAAGCGGGAAAACCACCTCCTGTGACTTCTTTCATTCACTACATCATCCCCATAAGTGCTCTGAGTAGATCTTGCAGTCGCACATGTATTAACACTTTTATGAAACTCGTAGAGTAAAACATTTTTGATGTGATCTTTAGATGGGACAAACATGGTGGTAAAAGTTTCTGAGAATTATGGCCAGAAGTTAGATAATCTGAAAGAAAATAGTACAAATTAGACACAGTGATATCTTAAAACTATAGGAAGAGGTTGATAAATTCGCACTGAAGCATTTTTTCTAGAAATCGGACATTACTTTTGCACCAACCTGATACATATATTTG